>NC_137604.1:49696235-49803735 GCF_963280865.1 Gymnoscopelus braueri | reverse complement strand
AAAGCTTGACGTTTTGATTCTGTTTACTTTGTTGCCATCAGATGGTCATATGTTGATACTGCAGCTTTTCATGAGAGAGTTGGTTCCTGTGTTGGAAAAAGTGAGTTTATGTATGTTTTGAAATAATAATCAAAATCTACAAAGTAAGTAACTAAAGTTTTCAAATAATTGTAGTGGAGTAAAAGCACAATATTTGCCTCAGAGATGTAGTGGAGTAGAAATAAAAGTACTGAAAATTGGAAATACTACTTAAGTGCAGTACTTGAGGTCTTGAGTAGCCTACATATGTTGCCTACTTGTTACTTACTTTACACCACTGGTTGGTTCCCCGGTTTTAATGTGTGAGTGTGTCATGTGCCAGGTGTTGCTATAAAAGAGCAGAGGTGCTCAGCACCTTCCCTGGGTAAAGAAGGGAAGAAAAAAAACACATACAAATATAAGAATTGTTAAACGTAGGTCAGACGTTTACACAATAGAGAATGTAGAATGTATTGTTACCATACAATAATATTCAAAACAATATTAATGTTATGAATACAAATACATCTACTTTACAGGAGTATTTCCAATTTAATATATACTTTTACTTCTTCTCTACTACATCTCAGAGGCAAATATTGTACTTTTCACTCCATTACAATTATTTGATATATACAAACTTGAACTTTGAAAATAGCCGATCTACAAGCTCACAATGCATCACATCACGAGGCATTGTGAGCTTAGATCTGCTATTTTCTAAATATTTATACACATTTTATACATTAGAAAACTTGTGAAATGGGACATTCTGCATAAAATTTGGTACTTTTACTCAAGTACATTTTGAATTCTGGACTTTTACTTGTAACAGAGTATTTCTACATTGCAGTATTGATACTTTTACTTAAGTAAAAAAATATATAGTACTTTTTCCACCGCTGAGAAGAACCACTTTAAGGTTTAAAGGTGTATTGCGGTCATAGCCGCAATACACCTTTAAACCAGTAAGAGGCGGTAATGAGCCAGTGAGTGTAGCGCCTATCCTACTACAAAGGCAGAAGAACAAGGAGTTAGCTAGCGACATCATTCAGCGTGTAACGTAACGACCAAGATATACAGAAAACTCTTCAAGGTAACGATTACTTTATGTACTTTTCTTTACCGCTACTCGTTGTAAACACGTACCTTATATTTGGTTTCACCACACGGTGAAGAAAAACTGCGTTTTAAGAACCAACAACAACAACGAATGAACGTGAGGTAGAGAATATGTCGGCGGCTAGCCGTTAGCATTAGCATGTACCTTCAGTTTGCCGTGGTCACGTCGCAGTTGTGTAGAAATGGGTTATTGAGTGTAATCTAGAGTGTGTGTTTGTAAATTACTGGTTGGTTTATGTAAGTGACCGACTCTCTAACGGACCGTATATTACAAGATACGAGATAGTATTTCTCATGTGTAATTAATTGTTTGACTAGTGAATGAAGCTGGCTCTTTATGTGCTAGCTTGCTAACTAGCTTGCCAAATAGCGGTCAGTGTTGCCGTGTCGGATTATTACAAGCTACTTTGGGCTTGTTTTCTCTAAAGTTGCGTGTAAAAATGTGTGGTTGCGGTTTTTTGGCCTTGTTTCTAAAATTAATTATTTAGGCTTGTTTCCATTTAATTTTTTTATTATTATTAAACCAGTGGTTCTCACATATTTTCATGTTTTGTGCCAGGGTCCAGGGAGCATTTGTTTAAATTTTTTTTTTTTTTAAAGCCTCCCAAATATTCCACATTTTATGCAAGAGTTTTTGAAAATAGTCGATGCAAATTGGTTTAAAGTGCTCAAGTGGCCTAGTTGCTTCTTTTGGACTTGTTTTCCTAGACCTGGTTGCTTATTTCTCTCACAAAACATGGCAACACTGCCAGCGGTGTGAGTTTGAATGAGGGGAAGAAGGACGCCTGGAGTCCATTGTTTATGAAATGAAGAGAGAAAGGCTCTGCTGGGGGTTCAGGCGGTAGCCGTGCGTACCATGGTATTATTAATCACTGTTTAATTGATTACATCTCGCCGTTAACGTGTTTTAATCAGCGTAAGAACATTTGGACATGTTGATGGATGAGTCTCGTCTTCGGCCTGCCAGGCCAAGTTGTTTGTTAACCAGATGATTTTGTGTGAGAGAGCGATCCTCAGGTGTTACTCTACACCTCTGTAACTGCATGACCTTCCTCAAATGCACATCTCTAATGTCATTACCTCATATAACTTAAACTGTACTCTCCTTGTTATTAATTTAACTACCCAAGAGTATATAAAATAAACCTTTTTTATTATTATTAAAAAGGTTTATTACCTCAAATAACTTGAACTGTAGCCTACAATCCTGGGTATTAATTTAACTACCCAGAGTGTGCACAATTAACCTTTTTTTTAATACACAGAGTTAAATTGATGTTAGATTTTACTCTGTAGCTGCCGTTTCATTTTGTGCCTGGTATTTTAATGCTTGTAAAGTTGGGGCCTAAAACAAATGAAAGGGGTCCTGTGACTGTCCAGGAAACTAAAATAACAGAGCTGTTATTTCTTTCTGAGTCCCAACCTGACCATATCACTTTGTTTGAAAATCACATACTCTCCCATATGGCAAAATATTAATTACGTTCTTTCTCGTCCCTGACAGCATGGCTGAGAACGATGTCGACAACGAGCTGCTCGATTATGAAGAAGACGAGGAGCCACAGGGAGTTGCTGAGGCCGCAGCCCCAGCAGGCAAGAAGGAGGTGAAGGGCTCCTACGTCTCCATCCACAGCTCTGGGTTCAGAGACTTCCTGCTCAAACCTGAACTTCTCCGTGCAATCGTTGACTGTGGTTTTGAGCATCCCTCAGAAGGTGAATAACTATCATTGTAGATCAGGGGCGTAGAACTCATTGTTGGTCACATTGTTGTTGTGTCTCAGTCGCTACTACTATAACTCTAAAATGTTAAACTTTTTGTGGAACCAAGCATTATTCTCTCTTGCACACGCATACACACTGGTGATGTGCGTGTCCAATCTGTCCATATTTTTTTCTCGTGAGAAAAAGGGTCAGTGGTAACAATAACTGATTTGAAGCAACACATTCATCTTTTGAGTCTGTAGCCTTTTGTGTAATGCGTAGGCTGTCGTTATAGTCTAGTGACTTTTGCATCTTAGTGTTTGTGTGTGTGTGTGTGTGTGTGTGTGTGTGTGTGTGTAAAATTGTCAGTGTTAACTCAAAATGTAGAAATTATGATTCCATTTGTACACTTTTCAGAGTTAACCTGAATAAAAAGTATTTCCGCACACTCCAATCTCTGCAAGAATCATCTACTCTTGGAGTTCAATTAACAATGAGGCTTTTACTTTGCACTTAACTTTTATGCAGAAAAATTAGCACACTTCAGCGAGCGCAGTTATGAACATCAGGCAGAGTTGTTGGCACATGCATTTCACATGAAATTGGGAGATTAATAGGAGAAATTACAAATCGGGAGCACAGCGGGAGACGGGGTTAAAAATAGGCAGAGTCCTTCGAGAGTGGGAGTATTGGCAGCAGTGATATTTTGTCCATGTTGTCAGTGAGTGACACGCATTGACTGTAAAGAAGGGTCTCGGATAGTTGGAGACAGACTGGGGTCTATTCTCTTAAGTACATACACAACAACTGGTGCAGCACGCTAGAGCTGCAGGAAAGAGTGAGGATGAATGTTGTACAGATAAAGAATGGATTTATTTTATTCCTCAAAACAATCCTGTGGCCTGGATTAGACTCCTTCGCGGGCTGCCAGTTTGACACCGCTGCTGTAGAGTTTGGACTGGAGAACTAGTCTTAGCTCCTTGTTCTACATGCATACATACTAGGACTCATTCTGTTAATGTATTCATTACATGCCTAATAATTTAATCTATCCGATTTCTTGAAATTGTCACTAAATAAGCAGTGCCACTTTTGTGTTTCAGTGCAACATGAATGCATACCCCAAGCCATCCTGGGAATGGACATCCTGTGCCAGGCTAAGTCTGGTATGGGTAAGACGGCAGTGTTTGTATTGGCCACCTTGCAGCAGATAGAACCTGTGGATGGTCAGGTGAGTTGGCCATGACACTAATGTTATAAAAATACTTGTTAATTTTATTGGTCTAGTCCTAGCTACATCTCAGATCCTTTATTCTCCTCATATAAACTCGAATCATGGACATCTTAGCCCGCAAAAGACCTGGACAGGTGATTGGGTGTTTTCCTTCTGGGCGCTTAAAGTCTTTGGAATGCCCCGTTTGGCAAAATAATTCTATAGAATTGCATCAACCAATTTTATTTCCATTTCAAAGCTTGACAACCTTGTTTACGGTTTTGTCTGTATTGTCCATAGCATCTTAGATTTTAAACATGGGGTGTATATTTTTTATTGGTCACATTTGTCCTTTAATTTTTTTTTAAAACTAACATTAAAGGTATTTAAATAGCCCTTATTTAATGTATAAAGGTGCTAATCTCCTCATCTCTTCACAACAGGTATCCGTACTTGTCATGTGTCACACACGAGAGCTGGCATTCCAGATCAGTAAAGAGTACGAGCGCTTCTCCAAGTACATGTCCAACGTCAAGGCAGCTGTATTCTTTGGTGGCATGGCCATCAAGAAAGATGAAGACGTCCTGAAGAAGAACTGCCCCCACATCGTTGTAGGAACACCAGGCCGAATTCTGGCCCTCATTCGCAATAAGACCCTCAACCTGAAGAATGTGAAACACTTTGTTCTTGATGAGTGTGATAAAATGCTGGAACAGTTGGGTGAGTGGAGCCTATGAAAGCTCGATTCTCTTCATTGTTTATTAAGGGGATGTAGTTGGGGATATAGGTTAGTTTACAACGAAGAAGTCTCAGCAGAACAATGTCTAATTTAGGCTCTGTAGTACGATAGTGTTGACCTGGTTTTACCTTAAAGATCTGTTATTTTCAGCAAGTGACACCGTTTTACTAGATTATAAATAAAGTTTAAGGGACATTGTGTTTACTTTGAACCTATTGGGGTTCTACTTTGACTCACAACCTTTTGGATGCCACCCCATCACAGACATGAGGAGTGATGTGCAGGACATCTTCCGGCTGACACCCCACGAGAAGCAGTGCATGATGTTCAGTGCCACGCTAAGCAAGGAGATCCGTCCGGTCTGCCGCAAGTTCATGCAAGATGTGAGTTATAGCCTCTGTTGACCTAAAGTACTGCCGCCTTTAACCTATTTAGAACCTGTTTGGGGCGACATTATTTCTAGCCATGGATTTGATTAGGAGGACATTATTATTATTATTATTATTCATTTTTGTCTGTTCTGTGGTTTTGCTGGATTGCATGATGATTAAGAAGATTCCTTTTTAAATTTGCATCCCTAATGAGAATACACTGCTCCCCTCCATGTTTAGCCCATGGAGGTGTTTGTGGATGATGAGACCAAGCTCACCCTCCACGGCCTGCAGCAGTACTACTGCAAATTGAAGGACAGTGAGAAGAACCGCAAACTCTTTGACCTACTTGATGTGCTCGAGTTCAACCAGGTACACTTACACAACTGGCAACTGTTGACTAACAAATATGAGACAGTATTTTGGGGTTTCTATGGGTGTAATCTTCTGCAAATGTTTTACTTGATGTTAGTTTGTGTAGGTCAGTGTACGGATACCCAGCTACAGTAGTTTATCATTTAGTGTTTGCAATTTACCTCACTGCAGCCCACTTCTGTTAAAAAAAGTGGTCATGGTGTTTCTCTGTGGCTGATTTGGTTTGACCAGGTGAAACGCTTCTCCTGGCCTGATGTTCAAAGGAAACGGTTTTCACAAAGCCACAAGTGTACAACAAGCTTCTTTTTGCTCGTTCCCTTGAAGGAGATATTTGTGTCCTTTAGTGTATGTGTGCCGGTCTCGGTTGATTTACTTTTACTGTTTGCGTGTCCTATTTAGGTGGTGATCTTTGTGAAGTCAGTGCAGCGCTGTGTGGCCCTTTCCCAGCTGCTGGTGGAGCAGAACTTCCCTGCCATTGCCATCCACAGAGGCATGGCTCAAGAGGAGAGGTATGGACAGCTGTACACTGGGTTTCACATCTTCTCCAAACAGAAACTCGATATTTGAAAATACTCGTGTTGCTGTTTCTGAAGTATATTTATTTGACAAACAAAATTATTGACTAGTTCTGGGAAGTGCACAGCTGCTTCTTTGAGGGTTATCAGTTATGAAGGCTCTACTACCAGACACTCCACCCAGACACTTGTTTTTTTTTTAAATCGTCAAAAGCATCTGTTATGGATCAACGTACTATAGATTTGTTTGGTTTTTCTTTATGCCGCTATAAAAGTGTCAATTACAAGTTAAAAGAAAATAATATTGCTTGGATGGTTCAAACTTTTGTATGCAGCATAATCTGCAATAAAAATATATTTGAAAAAAGTTACATAAGTTACAAAACATTTACAGTGGGGTGCCTGGTGATGCAGCTAGTTGGTGCACTAACCACAAACTCCTTGTGAGTCATGAGGACCAGAGCTCAATTCTAACAGCAGTCATGTCCCGAAAGTCTCTTCTTTCTCTGCCATTTGTTTCCTGTCCCTCTACACTCATAGCTAAATAAAAGCAAACCATCTTTAAAAAAAAGTATTTTGTATTACTGCTGTCGGAGTATTGTGTGAATTGGGTTTTGCACTGGCTTGCTTTAGCTCTTATTGATTATGTAACTTATCACACCCAGGTTATCCCGGTACCAGCAGTTTAAGGACTTCCAGCGACGTATCCTGGTGGCCACCAATCTATTTGGCAGAGGCATGGACATCGAGCGGGTCAACATCGTCTTCAACTATGACATGCCAGAAGACTCAGACACATACCTTCACAGAGTCAGTACAGCAGTTCTATGTCCTCCTTTATGTAGGCTATGTCTGTGTAGATTTGATGCCTTTAAAGACTGACAGCCAATTTGTCCAATTAATTATAGGTGTTAATAGTGTTTATTGTTTGTATTTCACATTGTTGGTTTTATTTTGTTCCTTTTTTTTGTTGCACAGTCACTTCATTTCTCCTCAATTTGTATTAGTTATTTTTCACAGTTTGGTGCATTCCTACTCCTATTCCAGTTTGTTTGTGTTCTGAGCTGAGCCCTAACCTCCATCTACTTTCTCCATCAGGTGGCCCGTGCTGGCAGATTCGGAACTAAAGGCCTGGCCATCACTTTTGTGTCAGACGAGACAGATGCCAAGACTCTGAACGATGTGCAGGACCGCTTTGAGGTCAACGTAGCAGAGCTACCAGAGGAGATTGACATCTCCACCTACAGTAAGTCCCCCTTGATTGAAGCTTAAAGCGACATTGAACTTTGTTAGAACCTGGGGGCCTGATATATGGCCTAATGGTGTAAGTCTTTATCTGTTGCTTCTGTGCTCCATGAGCAAGAAACCAGAAGTAGCAACATTTCCATTTTCTTTCACTGTACAACTTTAGCGTATAAGTAATCAAACCATTGCAGGACAATGTTTTGTTTACGGCTCTACTTCAACCCTGTCCAACTTGCTAAGCTTTGCTTTTTTGACATGGAGGGGGTTCATATTACTACACTGTTAACAAGTATATCAAGTCTGGGATCAGAGGGAAACCATTTTACTGTAATCTCAAGGTTTTGTTTTCTATACCTGCAGGAGAGATAATACTGCCATTTAAGAGTGGTTGCATATCCAGGTCTTGCTGTTATCTAGCTCAATATTACTTTTCCATTACAGTTGGCACCGCTCAATATTACTTTTCCATTATAGTTGGGTTTGAAAAACATTCTTCTAAAGGGAGCGTAATCCCAATTATAGTAGTATTAGACATGTTTTACTGGGCTAAAAATAACCTGTCTCCTTTCCTCATTTTCAGTTGAGCAGTCCAGATGAATCTGAAGTCTTCCCCATTGAAGATCCATGTGTGGCCCTCATTCTCAGTGTGTATTTGTTGACACAGAAAATGTGTGTTAATTTTAAAGTCCCCCACCCCAGTCTCCCTTTCGACGTTTATAATCATGCAACTTTTTTTTTAATTTGATCCTGTCTTTGGAGGGTTGTTATAATCTTCCTTGTTATAACGTGGTTGTATTTTTTTGGTTAATGAAATAAAAACTTTTTATATCATATTATTTTACTGTGTTGATTTACTTAATCAATAAACCTTTAAAGGTAGGCTAAGTGATTTTCTTTGGTTAAAATAAGTGTTAAATAGCTATATATTTTGATTGTACTCATTGTTATGGAGTGTTTGTTCAGTAACAGGAGTCTCCATGTCTCTCCAGCTCTTTATTAAGCAGAAAATGTATTTTCAGGTCAGGATACCAATTTTATCCAGTCAGGATAGAGAACTCAGGATACAGATTAAACAAGTGAAATTGGAAGTGATGACACAAATAAATGAGAAGATAAAATCTGAACTGAACAACATAAAAATTAAGCTGATAAATGGCTACTCTCTCCTGATTGGCTGACATTTGTCATCTACCTGAAAATGTATGTCCTGTTTAAAGAGCTGGAGAGACATGGAGGCTCCTGTTACTGAACACACACTATAGCAATGATTACTATCGGAATACAGTGCTTTAACCATTAACAAAAAACTTCGTTTTAATCAAAAAAATATCACTTACCCTACCTTAAATGGTGTGTATATATATATAATTTACTGCGGTTATGATTTAAAGATAACATGAACACACAGTAAATATTGCAGTGGTCTTATATGAAGTACAAAATTATCCTTACTGCAGGGGGCAGTATCACCGTGGCATGAAGATCTACTATAGCATGTCTACCTGCTGTCACTGTGTACTGACATGCATTGCCAAATGAGATAATTTGAAACTGCTCAAGGAGAGTTAAAATAAAACTAAACTGAAACCTGAGCACAGGTTCACATGGCTTTACCCACACTAACTTGGGACAGATGTAAAGCCTGAATGCCTTATCTATGAACGTGTGTGAGGAGTGGAACATAAAAGTCAAGGACACAATTGTTGGATTGAAATAGTTTATTCATCCAGACACGATCATCCATCCGGTCTTTAAAAGGCTCATATAAAGAAATGCATTTGATGCAAAGAAAGGAATTGGAAAAAGAAAGAAATGTTCCTGGTACTAGTCCAGTCTCAGCTGGACACTTGTCTCGTTTCCAGATAGCGTTCCTTTTAGTTAAACAGTCCGTAGGCTAAAAGGAGCAGGGCTATCATTCATTACCATCCGTAAATCTACTTTTAGATGGCTTGTCATTTCAGCACACTGTAAACAGCTCCCAACATCGGTACACTGTGTACTTGAGTAAGAAATTGGTTTCTGTGAATAAAAAGTAATAAATAAAATATTTGTTGTGCTTTTTGCTTCATGCTCCTTTTGGGACTCTTCCACATAATGCGATTCTGTTTTTCTTTCTGCCTGTTCTGGCTTGTCAAATCTTAGTCACTACTCTCACAATGTGAGATACGTCATCACTAATCTCACAACAGACAATCCCTACGGAGCTACTGATGTACTGTAGGTGAAATTGCATATTATGTAGTAATATGTGCGCTGCTGCCCAAACAAATTCATAAGTTTCAGTACAGGACACGTACTGAAACTGTGTCTTACTGTGTACTGTGTTCCTGTTGTCTTGTTCCTCCATACAGGTTAGGCTGAGGACCTGAAAATATCCCTTAACATCTGGCCCAGCAATTGGTCCAGCGTTCTAGAAGTCGAGGGTACTTCAAGGCTCTATTTTAGGACCCGTGTCTGTTTGTACAGGAGTGGACTGGTATACATTTCAATCCACTTCAACCACACATATTACAGTTTAGTTTGCCTATATTATAGTGAACAAACCTGTCACAGTCGCAGGCCCTTCCTGCCTGTAGTCATGACAGGTCAGGTTAACACCCTGTAGTCAGGGCCTTCACCCAGTTGAGCAAAAAGGCTCTTTGTCATAAACATCTTCCTTCATCAAGAAAGAAATTAATTGGTTCAACCAGCCAAAATTCCCCACACATTTAGTCAATGAACTTGTGTGTGTCACCATACATCCAATGCTGCGGTGGGAGTGCTACTTCATTGAGATGGCCACAGTCGTCACTGCATTTACAGGACTGGATGAACATGGCGGACCTCTGGAAGCGCTCGCCATCGGGGCAGACGAAGTTCAGCGGCACAGTGCGCGTGCGGCGTGGGGAGCAGCACCGCCCATCTGCACACCCACCACAGTAGTTGGGTCGGTAGAGCCGGACACTCAGGCATTCTCCGTAGGACAGTCGTATGGGTTCCGGTGCTTTGAGGGTTGGAGTGCACTTCTTCCCTTTCTAAGATAAGATAGAATAAGACGACACGTCAATGACCTCTGGTCAGCTGATGAAAAGATGAACATCACTATGCAAAATGTGATGTGTATGACTTCGCAACATGGATAGGAAAATCAGAATCACTTTCATTTGTCACTTTCCCCATGTACTTACATGTACACACGGAAAATGAAATGCCGTTCCCCCTCAGTCACATCAAGCCTATCTAAGAAACATAAAAAGACCCAAACTAAAAACAGCATAAACAAACATCACATCCTGTAAAACAGGAATTTAATGGATTTCAGTGAAAAAACATCAAATGAGCATTGAACCTTTTCATAACAGCCGTAATTTCACATTAATAGTGTAGACTTGAACTCATTAAACGGAGATTCAGAAGCATTCATTTGACATTTGTGAAAGCTGACAATTAAACATAGGCCTATGCATTATAGTAGGCTATATATACTCACTTCCTATATACTCATTATTTATTAGTACCAACAGGTTTAACTCATTAAAAACAGCAGATAAGAGCAGTTAGAGAGCGAATTCAACGTCCACAGCTTGTGTCCAACAGGATTAATATAGATGTACCACTTCCCCTCGTTCTGGATACACAGACAAGGTTGAGCTATGGACAGTTGCTTGGCAGGAATGCCAGGGGTGGGGGACTATATTTAAAAAGGCGCCTGGCTGCCACTGAAACACCAAAGGCCCAAGCCATGCAGTTCCCACTGGATGTAGAACCTGGCTTCCACAAAGTATCTTAGATTATCTCTATCCTTTGGAATGAAGATTATGTTAGTGCAAAGACCACATTTATTCAGGGACATAACCAAGCAGTCTTTTAAGCCTCTGATTATTGTTATCTAAGCAGGGAAAATCTAAGTTCTGTGTTATTTTTAACCTCAAAACGGTCCACAATTTGCTTCATGCTCCAAGTGTACCAAGTACAAAATAATTTATTTTGGCCAAGTCCCTGCATAGTTAGGGATGGAAAATAATTAATAGAACCTCTGTGCATGTGTAAATATAATGTAAAGAATTAATGTTTAACCAGCTTAACCCCCTATTTTGGGCATGTTATTATAGGTGACATTTTTAATACATAAATACATCTTTTCACTATTCCTCCTATGACAAAGTATATAGGCCAGGGCATAGCAGTGGCGACCATTTTGTGGTTCCACAGATAGAAAGCCCATACATTTTTCCCATCGAGATTTTCGAAAATATATATTTAAGCCTGCAACCATTTTCGGCATGTTATTATAGATGAAACTTTTTGAAGATAAAAAAAGAAGAAGAAAATAATTTAAATAGCAAAAATAGTCAATCTACTGTACAAGCTCACAGCGTGTTGCATCGTGACGTGTTGCAAGCTTGTAGATCAGCTATTTTCTGTGCTTTTGCACAACACTGTCATTATGATGAAGAATAAAGTAGGGCATTCATTTATGAAAAAAAAATATAAAAACATAAAATATGGAGATACATGGTTTCTGATGTAATTGCACTTTTGAAATGCACAACAGCACTTTACTAAGACTGTGCTGGTAACTTTTTTAAAGGATTGCACCATGGCACTTTACCTATATGTGCTGTGTTGGTAATTGTTTTGATGAATTGCATGTCATACATATATATTTATTTTTAAATGTTTGTTTATGCTGTTTTTAGTCTGGGTCTTTTATGTTTCTTAGATAGGCTTGATGTTTTATGTTGCACTGCAAGAGACTGAGGGGGAACGGTATTTCATTTTCTGTATGTATGTAAGTACATGGGTTAAGTGACAAATAAAGTGATTCTGATTCTGCACAACAGTGGCGATACATTTGTACGCCCTCAGGGACAGTCTCTGCCTCAGCTCTTTCACTCACCTTTGTTGGGAGGGTCATCATGCCCTCACATGGGCGTACGGTACATATTCTTGTCTCTCTCTCCAGCTTACACTGGAGGTTGTTGTTGGTGATGCGTGATGACACACCCATCCCACACCTACGTGAGCATGGAGACCAGGCAGTGGTCTGGGCCACACACTGGAGATGGTTCCATACTGGAGAGAGAGAGAGAGAGAGAGAGAGAGAGAGAGAGAGAGAGAGAGAGAGAGAGAGAGAGAGAGAGAGAGACACACACACACACACACACAGACAGACAGAGACAGACAAAGAAAGTGATAAGGTGTAAACCAGTGGTGGAAGTACTCAAATGTTTTACTTATGTAAAAGTATCAATACTGCAATGCAGAAATACTCTGTTACAAGTAAAATTCCGGAATTCAAATTTTACTTGAGTAAAAGTTCAAAAGTAGAAATTACTCATTATGCAGAAGGTCTCATGTCAAATTTTTCAAATGTATAAAACATATAAAAAATCTTTTGAAAATAGCAGATCTACAAGCTCACAATGCGTCGCGTCGCAACACATTTCGGCTATTTTCAAACGGCCGAAATGTATATAGGACTGAAGTGGGTAATGTATGTTTTTGTTTTGTAATAATATTCAAAATCTACAAGGCAACTAGTAACTAAAGTTTTCAAATAATTGTAGTGGAGTAAAAGAGATGTAATGGAGTAGAAGTAAAAGTACAGAAAATTGGAAATACTCCAGTAAAGTAAAAAAATACCTTAGAAATTGTCCTTAAGTACAGTACTTGAGTAAATGTACTTAGTTACTTTACACCACTGGTGAAAACAAAACAGAGACATGCTATGACATATGTATGGGGATGGGCTGTAGGCGGGCCAGGGCATTTAGGGGACAGCATTCCCCCTGATAACACGAGGCACCTCTTGCTTAATGTAAGATTTTAAGGGGAAGTATGTGTCAGTAAAACTGATGCACCCGCTCAAAATTACCCCTCTGAAAAAAATGGCCACTATCACAGAATAAACCGAACAGAGACAATGAATAATATACACACTCTCTATCTTACCAGGCCACTGTTTATAGCCTCTTTTATTTTCCCAGCCCTCAGGGTTGTGTTGGGCCAACTCATTGCCCAGTGCCAGCTCATTACCAGGCTGGTATGGCACAGGAAGGTGAGGTCTGGACTCGTGTTGCCGTATTAGAGGCACCTGTTGTAGGGACAATAATAAGATACAACAGAAATTCTATCAGTGATTTATGAATCCTGCGGTTATGATTACGTGTTGTGCATTCACTTGAATCAAAATCCTTTGCTCCAATGAAAAAGTGTTTTCTTTTCTTCTAAGAAGGCTTTGTTGTAAAGGCAGAATTTTCTTTTCTGAACTGGCTCATTAAAATGTGCCTTTCATACAAACATAATGTTGTTTTCACATTTAGGGAGTATTACAATATGATCTGAGTGATTATACAACAAATTGTCAGAATACATCAATCCCTTTACATGGTTATTAATAATACTACCCATATCATTAAACCACACCATTAGTTAATGCACATAAGCCCCTGAACAAATACTATAAATCGGACTGTCCCTTTTGTTCATGGATTTAAGACCCACGTTTGTCCAGGTATAAAATGCTCATATGCAATGTGATACTGCTGATGAATCTCATACCATGAGAAAAAATACAACCATAATTAAACCCTGACATTTTTTTTCTCTCTATTTGATTTATTCTATTATGATTTTTAATAACTTTTATGTCTTGCCTTATGTAAAGCACTTTGAATATACAAATAAACGTGCCTTGCCTTCAATCATGGTACTCTGTAGGTCTCAATAACTTACACAGAACCTTTGGAACTATGTTTGTTATGATACAGATATATATAAATATCATGTAAAATATCATGTAAAATAGATGGAGATTGTATCCGGGCCATTAAGTAAATAGTTGATAAAATCAAACCTTATGTTTAGGTGTCAGGCGCCAGATGTCCTTATGACAGTCAACATTGAAGCAACACTGCCCTGGAACCTTGATCAGCCGTGGGTAAGGACAGGAGAGAGATGCCGGGGGCAGACGGTTGTCACAGAGAGGGGCACAGCCCACAGCACCATCGATGCAGGTGCACTGATGCTTGCAGCCAGCCTGGAAGCTCTCGCCATTCTGGTACATTCTGCCATTGTACTCACAAGTCCGGCCCTCCAATTTTGCTGTGAAGACACGGTGAAGGCACATCTTGTAATAAAGCATGGGATTATAACCATGAAGTTTGAAACATTTTCAGAAATTTAACAAATACAAAATAATACGACCAAATATGTAATGCCTTGTAGCTTGTAGATTGGCTATGTTTGCCATGGGACACCATCCTACTATGAAGTATAAATCAGGCTCAAGTGGTTAAACACCTATGGTGTTTCACATTTCCAACGAAACCGTATCAATAAGGTTTCTTTTGCACGGTCATGCCACCGAATAATTTGATTAGCAATAGGGATATTTTGGGATTCATGGGAATCATCCATGCAATGTTTGGTATCTCAAAGATGTCCACATGATTTTTAGCATTTCTGTCAGATTCTAAGGACAAGGCTGTGCTTTGAAATCTGAAAGGGATCTTTTGACAGAACCTCCTCTGACAATCCTGGGTATGTCTGAAGGGAATTTGTCGCATTATCTTGTTTCAACGGTGGAGACCAGTCATCTTGCGCAATGTTTTCCCTGCCTCGTGACAAACAAACACAGAATAACGTGATACCGCACGAGCACACAGAAACTCACACGGTAGAAAGCTAGGATGTGGAGCGTTACGGGTCAGGGAAATATCACAGGAAGTAGAGACAGACTCCTTGTCACCAAAGCTTTGAAAATAAACTGCTATTCATGGAGCTGTCTTCACATGGCATAGAGGGAAAGTGTATTTTTAACTCTAATTCCCCTTCATCAGACATTCACTACACATTAAAATACCCCTACCGCCATCCAGCTGGGCAGTTGTACAGTGTGTCAAATGTTGGGGTGCTCTGGTGACTTTCAACACATGGTTGAACCTTGGGTGACAGGGACACGTGTAACACCATGCAGTACACCACTATGCAGGCCATATCGCCTCCCTCCATGTTTCTCTTAAGGCATGGCATAAACAAATAAAATACAAATCCCTGATAAAGAAACAAATATATGGAAATTACTTTTTGTTCAGAGTTACCTATCTACATGGCCTCAAAAGGCTGTGTGCCTGCAGTGTCACATGACTATACAGCATGCTTCAACCATCACATTCAATTCAAATTTAGACTACATCTTCACAATGTGTTTCTGCCCTGTAGTTGTAAGCACACTTCAATGTACAGAAATATAGCGCGGGGGAAACCCCCAGCCCCAAGGACAGGGTGGTAAAAGGAGTGGAGAGAAATCACCTAACCCAAACGACAGAGAGAGAATGTAGTGTTATAATGATTAACATGGCAGAGCTATAAAGTCATTTCGTCACCACCAGGTGCTATTTACTTAAACGTAAATAGTACTAAGGGAAGTTTATTAGTGTTTACTTATAGGGATTCACATTGTTTTAACTACTAGAGGAATGTGGCCACCCACCCACAGCCCTCTCTGCCCGCACACATTACATTTCCTCGCTCCTCACCTCGACAGATGCCCCAGGCCGTGGTCACATCATTGCCATAGTTACACTCCAGGCCCTTGTGGTGGTCACAAGGCATCATGGGACTGCAGTCTTGGTTAAGCTGTGCGGCGCACACCTTGCAGCACCCGCAGCTGTCTGGCATGGCGCTCACTCCAGGCGGACATGCCAAGGGCTGTGCAGGGCACTCACACACCGCTGGGCAGCTGGCAGTCACCTGGAGGAATAACGAGAAAAAAAGGGGGAGAGTTTCTTCAGCCTCCTAACGGAAAGGGCAGTCATACGAGACGGATCAACGCAAATTGAGAAAGAAGAATAACTGTGAAAACATGAATAGAATAATAACTCTAACTGAAGTTACTATTGCTTCTTTGATTGATTCTTTAGAATTTCACTTTGCATTTCAATTGGTTTGCTGAAATATTGTTGAAGTTGCTACAGAGAAAATTTCAGCTGTCAAATATAAGGTTAATGAAGGTCATTGCACCAAGAAAACCAAAATCTCAGTCAGTAAAGTGTGTGTGTGTGTGTGTGTGTGTGTGTGTGTGTGTGTGTGTGTGTGTGTGTGTGTGTGTGTGTGTGTGTGTGTGTGTGTGTGTGTGTGTGTGTGTGTGTGTGTGTGTGTGTGTGTGTGTGTGGGGGGTGTAGTCCAGTAGTAGTTAAGCAAAAGTTTATTAGTTTAAAATTTCAATTAGTGTTCAGGTTGTAGAAATCAACACTAAATCAACACAATCTCGGTTGGTACAATAAATAGGATGGTGACTGTTTTTGAACCGACAATGAAACTGGCTCTTATCACTGAATATAGTGTGGCAATTATTTGTGGTGTGTGTGGATAACAGTAGCCAAAGACAAGTCAGTTCTGGACCTTGGTGTCTAGACAGCTTAGGGTTTTATACCCAATGACTTATGGCCTCTTGACTTATGATTTGAGTCATGCAGCACTGCACTGTAACACTGCCAAGTTCTTCCAGGAATCAAAGCAATCATGGTCAACAAGCATTAACCTGTCTAGTGTTGGAATAAATCCTAGTTTAATAGACAGTAACTAAGTCTTTAACCTACAATCTGACATGAGAGAGTCAGACACTTTAGACTAAATAGCACTCCCTAAATAGCACTTTCTCTGTAATAATGTGATTATGTACAAATGTGATTATAAATAGCACTTTCTCTGTAATAATGTGATTATGTACAAATGTGATTATAAATAGCACTCTCTCTGTAATAATGTGATTATGTAATAATGTGATTATAATAAATAGCACTTTCTCTGTAATAATGTGATTATGTAATAATATAGTTATAGCAAATATCTAAATATCTTACCTGGTTGATGACTGTCATTGTCGAGAGAGCAAGATACAGCATAAACGCCATGATTATGACAATAAACAAACAAACAAACTAAAAATTAATTTAAAAAAAACTACAGTCTGAGACTACACTGAGTTTTAGTCCAAAGACAACTTGAAGAGAGAATGTCAGCAGCGTCACTAGGTAAGTTTTCCTTGAAGTAAATCAAGAAATTGTCCAGGTGTATTAAAGTTTGACTCCTTCCCCTTATTCCAGGGTTTAGTGCGCTGCAACTGTTTCCTAATTTATAGACCCTACTAGCGAGACAGGCTCCGCCCCTCGCCATATGTCTACCCAATTAACATGCGGGCAGCGATCCAGAGACCAGTGGTGTAACTAAGTACATTTACTCAAGTACTGTACTTCAGTACAATTTTGAGGTATTTTTTACTTTACTGGAGTATATCCAATTTTCAGTACTTGTATTTCTACTCCACTACATCTCAGAGGCAAATATAATACTTTTACTCCACTACAATTATTTGAAAACTTTAGTTACTAACAATGATTTTGATTATTATTACAAAACGTGCATTAACCACTTCAGCCCCATGCATACTTAGGCTATTTGAAAATAGCCAATCTACAAGCTCACAACGTGTGGCTTTGTGATTGTGAGCTTGTAGATCTGCTATTTTCAAAGCATTTGGAAACTTGTGAAATTGGACATTGTGCAAAATGAGTAGGCTACTTAGTATATTCTAATGTGAATACTTATTGTATATTTTGAATCCCTGACTTTTATTTGTAACAGAGTATTTCTACATTGTGGTATTGGTACTTTTCTTTTACTCAAGTACAAAATGTGTGTACTTCTTCCACCAATCCAGAGACAACATTCTTAATGGGTGGAGTTAAGAACAGGAGCGAAGTCATAGGAGTTGATTAGGGGGGTGTGGCGCCTGGGCATGAATACGGCCATTCATAAAGATTTGTCGGGACACACTCTATTTATTTTATGGGTTAAAAACTCCAATGTAACCTGGTGCTTTCAAGTCACACTTACACACATTCCAGCCTTTGTGGCCGCCGCTCCTCTAACACCAAGTAAATATACTCAGCTGGTCGCTGAGTGAGCCAGACTGCACGGTAACATTAATAAGACCTCCACCTCAGGAAGGAAAAGAAGGGGCGAGGGGGGAGATTCAGTCTGTTTTGCAGACGAGCAGTGGTGGAAAAGGTACTAACATTTCTTACTTAAGTAAAAGTATCGATACCTCAATGTAGAAATGTAATGTGTGTTGCCCAGCCTAACATTATTACCTGTGGAAGCGGGCTGAATAAAAAGGGACACAGGAAGTAGGAAAGGCAGATTTAAGTGGTTAATGTATGTTTTGTAATAATAATCAAAATCTAAGTAACTAGTAACTAAAGTTTTCAAATCACTGTAGTGGAGTATACGTACAATATTTGCCTCTGAGATGTAGTGGAGTATAAGTATAAGTACTGAAAACTGGAGATACTCCAATTAAGTAAAAATACCTAAACATTTTACTTAAGTACGGTACTTGAGTAAATGTACTTTGTTACTTTACACCAAATGACCTGTCCATTTGGTTCCATTTGTGCGCTTTCAGAGTTACAGACCTGTAAGCCTTACAGGTCTTCTTTGATGGGGTTCCAAAAGGGCCCTTACAGTGTAGGGGAACCCTTTCAAAGAACCCAGAGGGTCCCTGGACCTAGCCTGGCATTGCCATACTGATAACGTGGATTCACTCGTTATGAGTCTGGCCAATGTCAGGCTACCCTGGACCCACTTTGAGAACTGCATTAAGCCAACAATTAACTTAAAGGGATAGTTCACCCCCAAAATGACTTTTTTCTATTGATTAATCACCCCATGGATGGATATTCTTTTATTTTTGTCGCATTCCTAAGCCAATAATTTGATGACTGGCAGCAGTTCGGGAGGAGACACAAAGAGTCTCCTTTGTGTCTCCTACCGGAACCGCTGCCTACCGGTCCTCTGGTCATCAAATTATTGGCTTAGGAATGCGACATAATTTTTTTTCCCCCCATGAATTCAAGTCTCCATGGGGTGACTAATATTGATAGAAAAAATGTATTTTTTTTTGGGTGAACTATCCCTTTAAGGTAGCCCATTGGAAGTGGCCTGAGATACATCAAAAACTTTACTTTTTGATGACACATGTCCATTATATAGCCTTCATTTACATTCTTTTAACATGGGCTTTGATTGTTTTACTCTGTTGAATGTTCCATCTCCATTTTTCATGGGCTAGCCGTTTCTGATCATTATTTCTAACCACATGGTGCTGACATGGGGATGATGAGGATACGAGGATGTGGAAAGAATGGTTAAAGGTCAGGGTAAAAACAAGCTTATTGTTACAAGGGCATGGCTTAGACTATTCTACAAAAAAACCTACTGACTGTTCCTTCCCCCCTGACTGCTTCCTCTTCAACCACCAGGTTTTCCAGCCCACCTACCCTAACACAGAGACTTCCTTTGATGAAAGAATGTATGAAATGTGATATGGAAAGGTCTGAATGTCAGATTTGTCAGAGGTGTAGTTGTATATATATATAGATGAGACATTTACAAAGTTCAACGACGTCTCCCATGTATAGGACTGGTTCTTCTTCAGTTGGCAGGATGATGTGTTGTTTCTCACGAGGGGAGAGTCAGGTTTACATCTGGATTGGTTTCATAAAACATTTATTTTTTTCCTTTTTTTTATCCCACGATTTTGCAACCCTATTTTTTTTCACCCAGTGCCAATTGTCTACGTAATCCTGGGCGCTACACTCCCTCTGCCAGCCTCGGGAGAGCCCAGAGCTGAGCTCATGCCTCTGCCTCATAAAACATCTTCACGCTAAGGTAGTTGTTTGTGCAATCCAATGGACCCTCAGTCCCTCAGGGCTCAGTACTAGTGTCTTTCTGTTTCTGCTGAAAATAGCCGATCAACAACCGATCTGCTATTTTCAGCAAAAGCTTCCCCCACAATACCGATGCTGGGGTTTCAGTAGCCATGATGGTTCACATGACGCTTGTATACAAGCGTCATGGTGCCGAGTCCCCCTGGTTTATAGCGGTGTTCGATTTTTTTTACATTGCCAACTCTCACATGTACATAAACGTTCAGATTTCAAATATAAAGTGCTTACCCCCGAGCCACGGATGTTACAAGGCGACCCGGACCGCGATAAGTACCCGTATCTCCCGTATTGTTCAATAAAAAGCATTTTAATCCGATCGCCGGCCATTTTCTCCAAATTTTCTCAGATACTTTCAACCATGCGACACTAATGGTTGGGAGGTGTATTGCACTCTGATACATAAAAAAAAAAGAAAAAAAAGGCACAATACGGGAGATACGGGTACTTATCGCGGTTCGGATCGCCTTGTAACATCCGTGGCTCGGGGGTAAGCACTTTATATTTGAAATCTGAACGTTTATGTACATGTGAGAGTTGGCAATGTAAAAAAAACGGACACCGCTATAAACCAGGGGGACTCGGCACCATGACTGTCATGGTATGACAGTCATGTTTCAGGGCTAGGGTTTCAGTGGTTAATGCTAAATTGATTTTGAGAACCTGGCCTGTGGTGTCACTGGTGTGTTAAAACAATAGCCTATAAAATGGTATTAGTAAGTTACCGGCTGAACTGGGTCATTATTACAGGGTCATCCATGGAAGTTGCTACACATCCTCCCCTTTGTAAGCATAAGCTATACTTTGAACTTAAGCTGTGACCTTGAACTTTGACCGATATAAAAAAAGGAAAGGTAAAAAACAATTCTGTAAAAATCTACTGTATATCTCAGTAGTGCACTACTCTACGCATCTGTCCAGTTTTTCTTTAAGATTTATGTTTGGGCTTTTATGCCTTTATTGATAGGACAGTAGGCTGACAGGAAATGGGGAGAGAGATGGGGAGTGACATGCAGCAAAGGCCGTCGGGCTCGGGACTCGAACCCGCGACTCGCTGTCAGGCTACATTGAGCCTAGGTGCCTGGAGCACTATGCCAGCCGCCCAGGCCGCATCTGCCCAGTTTGATCCAAATCTGATAAAAACGATCAAAGTTATCACTGTGACAAACAAACAGACAAATACATCTGCAAACAGATAAATATGAAAGCAGAAATTTAACAAATTGCAAATTGTTGACCCATTCAGCTTGAATGAAGAGGAACATTTTGGTTTCTAGTATAATCAGCAACTCAGACAATTCAGAGATCTTTCAGAATGTGTGTTACAGAGTGGTAACCAGACATATGCTTTCCTATTCCCCTTCTTGGCTCCTCTGACAATAGATTGCATTTATGGTGTTCAAATCCTGCCAACATGTTGTTGGAGACAGTTGAGCATGTCAAACAAACAACACAAAACATCTCAAACCGCTCATGCTTGCTCATGTGTCTCCAGCGAGGCCTTTTCCCAGACAGGTGTAACACCTTTGACAAGGTATATTTCCTGTCCTTTGGCTCTGAGTCATAAGCCATGCAGCGATACCCACTGAGCTGGTTATGCTCCCGGCTAACTCTTTCCAAATTGTCACTTGGCAGGATGCAGTTGTCTGTGAAACAGTGTTTTGACCTAAATGAAGGCAGGCAGGCAGGCAGACTATCCCAAGAGGAGGCGAGATGATTCAGGTACCCACTTCCACACCATGTCTGACCTCATGGCTGATTGATGGTTGGCTCCTTTTAACCCTCTAGCCTGTCTCTTACAGTACAGTGTGTCATCTCTGTTTTGTTTATATCTGCCATCCTTCCACTTCAAGCCATTTGTAGCACTAAACCACCAGCTAAATGTGAGTCACTTTCTCCTTTGCATTTTTTGTTTAACAGGGGTAGACGACAGGAAAGCTGAAACCGAGGCATTGTAGGCGAGTCACAGGAGGATAGCTCTGGTGGGATTCAACCCTATAAGCAAGGGTAAGTACTGTATGGCTGCAGAGGTGAGTATCTTAACCCTGTAAACTACTTAATTGACCGGGGTCAGCTTTGTACTTGGTCCACCCCCCCCCCCCTCTATACCAAATCTCTTCTCCGAAAATAGCTGATCTACACGCTCACAATGCGCTGCAGCGTAACACATTGTGAGCTTTTAAATCTGCAATTTTTGGCGGACGTTCAAGTGGTTAAATATGGGGAATTATGACTGCAACACCCACTGTCCTTTAAAAATGAAATCAACATAGGAAACTGCCATCATTAACGATGGTGACATAATGATGGTGTGATCAGGAGATAAAGTTAAGGCCTATCTATTTTATTTGAAATGTGTGTGCGTGTGTGCGTGTGTGCGTGTGTGTGTGTGTGTCTGCCTGCGTGTCTGCTACTGTTTTTATCTATTCATTGTTCCTGAACGAGGGGGAAACAGTAGCACTGGGACCAAGTTTTGGAGAAGTTTTAGAAAACTTTGATGGTGAAGTACAACAGTCAGTCTGACAAAAAGAAACATTTCTCTCTAAACACATTGCGTGCCAATCACGTAGTTCTACGCAAACCTAAATAATTGCACAGCGTGCCAGTCGCGTAGTTCTACGCGAAGTGGTCTTCTTTCTTTTTTTCTTTTCGCAGTGACACATTTCATTGTAGGCCTCCCTCGCAGTGACACATTTCATTGTAGGCCTCCCTCGCAGTGACACATTTCATTGTAGCACACCGGAAACGGAAATGTCAATCGAAGATTTTCGTTCCCACCCGGCACCGCTCTAAAGTTTCCCCTAATCCGCCATTATCTCGGTTGTTGTTTTTCTCCGCGCTGAGCGCTGTTTAATAGAAACTGCGACTACTGCAAAATGGACGATCGCCGATTGAAACGGTCTTCTCTGGGCCACTCACACAGCTACCCTGTGTCTCTACAAACAGTTGAACGCGCAATCTTAAGGTATTTAGCGAGGTCTGTGGCGACGTGAAAAAAACAAAAAAACAACAATAAATCGCTGGCACTGGTGAGTACATTATGATATTAAACTCTGGCATGGAATGTGTTAAGGAATGTCTTTAATTTAATGTTTAGAGTTCTACCAGTAAAACGTAGATGTTTTTGGTGATGTTCAGTCGAGAATGTCCTTCAACACATGGCATTTTGCCTCGCAGTACAGCATATTTCTAAATGGAAAATCACTGCTGCAGCATTTATAATGGTTGATGTTAATTTAAGGTGTGGCAAGTTTGTATTTGAAAAATGGATGAATCATGTCAGCCAGGAGTCAAAACAGTTTGTTTCCTTCTGACGAAGAGAGGTAATTGCAACAATGTCCAAACTACAGTAAAGATTAAGATGCATGTGTTGTCCAAGTGTGGAGAGAAGGGGAAGGCGAGGCATAGAGTGAGAACCAGAGAGAGGTGGATGACAGGTGTTTCATGGAAATAATTTGTTTTTTCAAAGGGAGGAGTGAGGTCTGTTCTGTCCCAATGGGGCTCTGGCAGTCTGAGGTATTTCACACAAAAACATAGACCCCAGGTATTTCAAACTGAACCACTTGTGCTTTTAAGGTCACACATACTTAATTACTAAATTCTAAGGTCATATACTTCAGAAATACATACTTAGATGTAAGGAAATATATGTTGCATAACATAATTTCAATGCAATTATCCAATTATATTGGTTTGTGGGTCCTGAGAGGGATGGAGAAAAGAGTGAATGGAACATTTGAAATTATTTCTGTTCCTACAGTGGAAAGAGAATGGGAGGTGTGTGTGTGTGTGTGTGTGTGTGTGTGTGTGTGTGTGTGTGTGTGTGTGTGTGTGTGTGTGTGTGTGTGTGTGTGTGTGTGTGTGTGTGTGTGTGTGTGTGTGTGTGTGTGTGTGTGTGTGTGTGTGTGTGTGTGTGTGATTGATTTTTTTAGCTTTTTAGACCCTTTTCTCCACAATTTAGTCATTATGCTCCCCACACACATTTCTGTGTGTTGTCACTGCTGTTGTACCCTACTGGCTCACCTGCCAGTGAGGAGCCCCCACCGGGAGAGCGTAGCACCTCCGTCCTCCTACTCCTCCCGCCCAACACTCCCTGCTGACAGGTGTCGCCCCAGCCTGTAGGAGTACTGTACATGCAGTGACAAATATCACCTTCCCTGCACGTATTTGTGTGTATACATGACATGTGCGTATATATGTCTATCTTTGTGCCTTTGCAGAATGGACACTTCATACAGTACACAAAACACTACCTCAAATAATGTTTAAAATCATAGTCACTAAATATGGCATTGACATATAGGGTTTGTGTTGACACAGTTAAAACTCACAGAGCTCTGCAAGTTACTTAAGATTGCTGTGCAGGCCTGCAGAGCTTACTGCTGGAAAGCAGAGAGGGGTCTTGCAGAAGATTTGTCTGGGACAGTTTCTCCCCCTAGTGTCAATTCAAAGAACTGAAAAGACTCACCTTTTTAAGGCCATTCACCTGAAATGGGTTATATGGATTTCAGAAATATTTATTGCTGCTAAATATAAAAGTATCCATTCAATTGCTGAAAGTCTCTTCTTATTCACCAAAATGGAAGCTCAGAATTGGTGGCCTTTCTTGTCTATACTGTACTTTCTTTAAATCTCCACAAGATGGAGCCACATACCACTACACGGAATGCATCTGTTTGTATTTCAGCCCATCTTTACCACATGAGCATGACATTTAGCACTTCAATCCAGATGAATAAACCCTGAAGTTGAGCGGTGCACATGCTCAGCCTTGCTGACAGGAGGAGGTTTTGCCTTGACACATGGTCAGAAAGCAATTTAGTGTTAAGTGGTCACGTCAATAGCCATTGTGGTCACGTCAATAGCCGTTTTTGAGAATATCAATCACAATTCTTGGTGACCTTGCCCTACTCCCTGATCTTTAATTAAATTCTTATTAATGAATGAATGGATGGTGAGTGAATGAAAACTTTGCTTGGATTTGGAATAGAATATTTGTCCATTTCTCTCTACTGACCACTCTTTATAAATATTCCTCTTTTTACTTCTTAGGTTAGGTTTACTTCTTGGATGGATGTATCACAATGCTAGCCAGCTCCATGCAAATATAGAGGATTATATCCCATGTATGACTTGGACAGGTTTGCTGCTTTAGCAATTCAAAGCATCGGCCTTTCAAGTGTATTCATCTGTCATAAATTAATTAATGCATTATTTACAGCCTTGTTTTATTGAAACATCTCCAGCATTGTGATTGTGCAGTTATGTGAATAGACATTCCCTTTGTTATCTTTCTTTTTTTGTTATCTCTTCATTATGCTGGAGGGAGGGAACAGCAAAAAAAGAAAAAAGATCAAGGAGGCAGTCCAGGATTAAGAGCAGAGCTATAAGACAAAACATTCAGGGATGATTAAGTAATCACTCTATTTACCGTCTCCCTTCCATCCATCATTTACCTATTCTCTATCAACTGCCCCACTCTTCCCTTGTACCCAGTCACCCCCATGCCCTCCCCCTCCTCTCCACAACCTCCCTCCTTGCTGCCCTCTCAGCTATATGCTCTCCCCCAGTGGTGGAAAAAGTACTCACATTTCTTACTTAAGTAAAATGATCAATAATACTGTAATGTAGAAATACTCTGTTACAGGTAAAAGTCTGTAATTAAAATTTTACTTGAGTAAAAGTACAAAAGTATTGGTATCAAAATATACTTAAAGTACCAAAAGTACAAAGTACTCATTATGCAGAATGTCCCATTTCACATACCTTTCAAATGTATAAAATGTATAAGAATCAATCTACAAGCTCACAATGCACGACGCATTGTGAACTTGTAGATTGGCTATTTTCAAATGGCCAAATGTATATAGGGCTGAAGTGATTAATGTATGTTTTGTAATAATAATCAAAATCTACAAAGTAACTATTAACTAAAGTTTTCAAATAATAGTAGTGGAGTAAAAGTTTGATATTTGCCTCTGAGATGTAGTGGAGTAGAAGTAAAAGCATGACAAATTAGAAATAGCCTACTCCAGTAAAGTAAAACAAAAGTAAAGTACAGTACTTGAGTAAATGTACTTAGTTACTTCACATCACTGCTCTCCCCCTCTCTCTTCATTCCTTCTTTTTTCTCCCCCTCTATACAATCCTTCCATCCCACCCATTCTTCCATCCCTCTTTTTCTCCATCCCCCCACCTCCACCCCGCTGATCGCTCCCATCTCTCTCCAGTCTCCCGGTCGTTTGTGGCGATGCACCCCGGTGATTGGTGGGGGCCGACAACCATTCCAACCCGCCGCCGCCGACAGCTGGTGCGTTAACACAGCTATCTTGGGTCTGCAACATTTACAGATAACCCACATCTCTTTCTTCTCCTGCCTCCCTCCATTCCTCATCGTCGCCCCTCTCACTCTCTCTCTCTCTCTCCATCTCTCCCCACAACATTCCCTTCCCTTCCCTCCGCTCACTCTGGCTCTTATGCATGAGGATCTTATGAAGACAAATGACACCTCTCAGCTTCCTCACCCGGGCTCCCATTTGCTTGCCTCTCTGCCGCATAGGCTGTAGCTGGAATTCCCTTGGAATGCTCCCCAGCTTCGGTTTGTCACGGCCGACAGGCCCAGGACAGGGTTTTATTTTGTTTTAAGAACAGAGGAGGAACATTGCATTGTCGTCTGGAATGAGAGTGAGACGTTGGGCTGGCATCGTGGCGAAGCCAAAGCCCCAAAGCTCATCAGATTTAAATTGCGGAGGAAATGAAGCGTCACTCTAAAGAGGCCCATTTAACTTCATTGTTACTGGAGGTTATTCTGGCTTTATGCCTCTCAGATGACATGGGGGGGTTAGATGAGGAATCCAATCACAAAACCGAATTCACACGAATCCCTGCCTGGTCTGGGAGTGTCTGGATTTGTGAACACTTGGAAACCAAAAATAATTGAAGCAGGTCTTTATACGGCTCTGTAGGAGGCTAGCTGCTTGTGTGCTTGCGTGCGTGCGTGCGTGTGTGTGTGTCCGGAGCTAATCCAGTCAGCGCCAGTTTTCTAGTGCACACATGCCCCTCCACTTATCTAATACCTGTTGTACCCATCGGAATCTCCAATCATGGGCATAAAATTGGGACACAGACCGACAGACAGACAGAGAAATCTCCATATATGGCCATTACATGGGCCACAGACAGACAGACAGACAGACAGACAGACAGAGTATTTGTAGTTTCAGTTCTGGACAACTGCTGGTCCAACCAGATCCCCACAGGGGGCAGCACACCATCAGGTGGTACACACAAGTTGGAAGTCGATTGGTCGGTTGGCGCTCATGTTATGCGGTAATATGCACAAGACAGACACAGGGGCCTACTTGGGAACGATGGAAGTTAGGAACACATGCCCCTCCCGGTTATGCAATATGTTGCTTTAACCCATTGTACCCATTGTCAGAGTACTCATTGTACCTATCTGTCTTTGTATCTGTCTGTCTGTCTGTCTAAGTCCCTTTAATGCCCATATGTGTAGATCTTTGTATCTACACATATGATTTGTATCCTTGTCCCTTTTATGTCCATTTATGGAGATCCTGATGTCGTCATGTCATCAGTATATGCCCATTTATTAGCATATCGGTCAGATTGTCAGTTCTGTACACCCGCTGATCTGACCGATTTGACACTGGGCACTGCACTCCTTCGGTCCTCGCCGATACGCTGCCAAGGTTGAAGTCAATCAGCCGGGCGGTTCTGGAGATGTAAGGACAGATTCATTCACACTCACACACACTCACTATTGTGTGATGTGTATTGTGATGTGTGAATTCTGTTTTAGGGTGGAGGTTTGTTATAAATAGAGATGTTCTCTGTTTTATATCATAATATATACTATACTATATACACACACACACCATGTTATTAAAACAGTGGGTCTCAAACAGTTTCATGCCAAGGATCCCCAAATTAATATGTATTTGGCTGTGGACCCCCATCTGAAAATATTTTGTATCAGGGACCCACATACAAGACTTGTGTTGTTTCAAAACTATCATTTATTTTTTCACATTTTAAGATTGTTTGAGAATAGTAGCTCACAACACAAGTCGTTTCACTGCTTTTGTTGCTTTATTAACTATTTTTTTACTGGGGAAGCCCCTCAAGGACCCCTGGGGGTCCCCAGACCCCACTTTGAGAACCGCTGATAAAAAAAAAATCCTCATATCAAAGTGAGTACATGATGATGTTCTAATGTTGTTACATGGGTGCATAGACATTTATTATATCTATTTATATTTTTAAAGATTTTTTGGGGGGCTTTTTATGCCTTTATTTAGAGAGGGATAGGGAAAGTAGGCTGACAAGAAATGGGGAGAGAGATGGGGGGGTGACACGCAGCAAAGGTACGCAGCACAAGATAGATATACCTGTAGATGTGGACAGATAACGTGTGCACACACACGCGTCCACGCACACACACACGGCATGCTGATACAATGGTTTCCTGAATTCGGCTTCCTAACCAGAGCAGTGGAGCAGACTTTTGTGGTGGAACACTTGCTTCCAGCTTTGTGTATAAAAATAAGAAAGTGATAATGGAGAGGGAAGCAGATATGGAAAAGTACAGTGATGTCGACTCGTTCTGCATGGTTATAAAGGGTTCTTTTAATGTTATTGAAACAGTCAGGTGATTTGTGAATAGATTTATTATTTCCTTTGTTTAGAGGCACGATTAGAGGCAAAGCTGATTTTACATGTTTTTAGGGATCAGTATACGGTATGTGAGAGTGGTCCACAAAGTAATATGGTGCCCTCGAGGCAAAGCAAGTCAGCAAAGGATGAATTTAAAGAGTGAGATTATATGTTGTATTATTAACACAAAAAAGTAACCTCCTTTTACAATTAACAAATGCACCTTACTATAATAGTCCCTTTGAGTTTGGCTCAGTAGCAGATGAAGTTACGTTTTTCTTGACAGGAATAGTTTTGCCACTGTCCGTCTTTGTTGAGAGCCCCACAGCGGTGACTCCAAGCCGGACACTGGTGGTCCTGGACTCCATGGAGCCATGCCTCATAATCTAGAGGGTCACCATTCACCCACAGCCAGCGGTCTCCAAAGTAACGCAGGCCAGTCCACACGTGGTCAGTGGTCTGGGCTTCCTGGATCTCCCGCTGGGCCAGAAGAACCTCGGTCTCTGAGACCAAGCTGATGAGGTCATTGTGATGTCTCTTACAGTAATTCATAGCCTCCTGCCATGTCTTATTCTTTTTCACCACAATCCACTTTAAGCAAAAGAATGGCCTGGTCACATGCTTTTGATCATTCCACTTTCCAATACCAGTCCATTCTCCATAATACTCGCCTGCGCCACGATAGTTATTTGGTTCTCCATATCGCCAGTTTTGGTACGTAGCATATCCCCCACCGGACCACCTCCAGCCAGTGAGGTTCTGGGGTACTCGGTAGAGCCCAATCCAGCCTCTAAAAAATCGAAAATCGAATTCAAGGCTATATTCAGAGAAAATAAGCTCTCGGAGCTTATTTTCATCTCTGTAACTGCTGATGGGAGACAGGTCAGTGAAATTTTGTCTGCAGTGTTCCTGAGCTTCGTCCCAAGTTTTCTCTTCCCTTACATAGACGTGCTTTCCAATAACCCCGCAAACAGCAGAAAAAAATACAGTCTTGAAGATGGCTCTCTCCATTTTCACTGATGGTACCCCTCAATGAGCACTGACTAGGAGAGGGATTCCTGCTCCTTTTATTGGCGGTTCAGAAAGGCTTTTCACACCCTTGTCATATGTAAAGCATGTTTAATTTTACATATATGGGCATAGCAGATTCAGTAAGTAAATTTGCTGACAGCGTATTGTGATGACTCCTCCTACTGCTTGTTGGTCCTTCTGTGCATTTTTTCTGTTCCTGTGTAGGAGCCATATATGTAAAGCATGTTTACACAGTAAAAACATATGCATGCAAATAAATATGGGTGTAGCAAGGAAATTAGCTGACAGTGTATTGTGATGACCCTTCCCACACTGCTTGTGTTTTTCCTGTTCCTTTGCAAGGCTATGTAAACTAGACGCGTCGCAATTCTGGGAAATTGCAAAGTGTGGTTGCGCCGACGCCGGTCGCGGCCGCGGCCGCCGGGACTCGAGGAATACGCCTGGAGGAATACCGTCGGAGGCTGCGCGACATGCAATTCGAATTCGGTGCCGATCGGATCCCGTGTTCGTGACACGTGCCGTTTCGATTTGAGGAAATAGGCTTCTCCCACTAAAGAAACAGGCCCCTCCCACAAATGTAGTGGGCCAATGACATCGTTATGTCATTCCTGAGATCACTTGTATTTCATTTTGAGAGAACTGATCCCCCAAAAATCATGTTTTTGCATCAAGCGGTTACATTTTGCGAATTTGTGGCGCCCCCTATGGATCAAAGTGGAAATGCTTAAAGGGGAAATCCACCCATTTTCAATATTTAACTATGTCATTAATATAGCATAAAGGAGTTGTGTGGAAATAAGAAAAAATTTAAAAAAAAAATAACATTGCAAAAAAATTAAACATTGCAAAAAAATTAACATTGCAAATTACACCATGATGAGTCATCACAGTGTAATTTGCAATGTTAATTTTTTTGCAATGTTAATTTTTTTTGCAATGTTAATTTTTTTTTAAATTTTTTCTTATTTCCACACAACTCCTTTATGCTATATTAATGACATAGTTAAATATTGAAAATGGGTGGATTTCCCCTTTAAGGGGATTTGTTGAGTGAACCACCACATGTGATTCAAATTTGGGATGGACCGGACGTTCTGTTCGTGATTTCTGGCGTTTTTTGTAAAACAGGCCCCTCCCACTAAATTTGGAAGCCAATTACGGACGAACGGTATGGACTATCAAAATTACGCTAGGAGGTGTTTATCGCATGGGTCCAGAGATCATGTGTACCGATTTCTGTGAGATTTGGACAAAATATGTGGGAAAAGGAGCTAAAAGTGTGTTTTGAAGAAAATTCAAAATGGCGGAAAATCTATCCAGACGCAAATGGGCGTGGCCTATATAGGGAGTTTTATTCTACGACCTACGGTTCAAGAGTTATAGGCCAAAACGTAAAGTGGGCTTTTATAGCGCCACCATGTGGCCGAATGATATAATTATTTTTAAAATAATTTCACACTAAATTATGAACCTCCCCTCCAAGTCTTGTAACTCTAGCCCTTAAAAAAATACTTGAATTTTAGTTTTTTCATTTTCCCATGAAATGGAAATTTAATGCACTAATAAATCAATATCAATTAAACTGTACAACGTATCTCTTAGCAAAGTACAAGCCTGTGATTCCCGATGAAGCCGGTCAATTTGACATATGGCACGAAATTGGGAAAAAAAACTGTGGGAGGAGTAGCGCGACAAAATAAAGTTGATCTAGAAGAATGAATAAAGTTTATAGAGTACTATAGTCTGGTTGCCCTGTTAGGGCAACCACACTAATAAGGAAAGGACCGATACAGATTCTTTCCGAATCTTTGCTGGAATACATTGAAGTCAGTGAGAGCTGGGTAGACAAGCGTTAAGAAACACATATGATGTGGTTTTCTGATCTCCTGTTTTTCGATGTGCACACTATACGGAATGGAATTTTATTGAGCACCTAAAGAGCACAGAGTACATTTCTGATTGGGCCGAATGGGCTGTGTAACAGCCTGTCAACACAGAGATTAGCCTAGGACAACAATACAAAAAAACATGGAACACATGCCCCTCCTGGTTATGCAATATTGGTTTAACCCATTGTACCCATTACTGTACTTATTGTACCTATCTGTCTTTGTATCTGTCTGTCTAAGTCCCTTTTATGCCCATATATGGAGATCTTTGCATCTATCTGTCCATGTCCCTTTTATGTCCATTTATGGAGATCCCTGATGTCATCTATATGCCCATTTATTAGCATATTGGTCAGATTGTCAGTTCTGTACACCCGCTGAGCCGACCGATTTGACACTGGGCAATGCACTCCGTCAGCCCTCGCCGATATGCGAGGTCAATCAGCCGGGCGGTTCTGGAGATGTAAGGACAGATTCATTCACACTCTCACACACTCTCTCACTATTGTGTGATGTGTATTGTGATGCGTGAATGCTGTTTTAGGCTGGAGGTTTGTTCTAAATAGAGATCCTCTCTGTTTTATATCATAATACATACTTATACAGTATACTGTACACACACACAATCACACTTGCCCTTTGCTTCAACATTTTATCAAACCTTTTCATGTCAAGGACCCCCAAATTAATATGAATTTGCTGTGGACCCCCATCTGAAAATGTTTTGTATCAGGTACCACATACAAGACTTGTGTTGTTTCAAAACTATGATTTATTTTTTCACATTTTAAGATTGTTTGAGAATAGCAGATCTACAAGCTCACAACACATCACATTGCAACCCGCAGTGAGCTTGTAGATCCTCTATTTTCAAATAGCTGATGTACAGTATGGTTAAAGTGGTTTAACTGATTTTGTTGCTTTATTAGAGGTAGGGTAAGTGATATTTTTTGGTTAAAACAAAAAATATTTTGTTAAAAGGTTAAAGCACTATATTCTGATAGTAATCATTGCTATAGAGTGTTTGTTCAGTAACAGGAGTCTCCCCTTCTCTCCAGCTCTTTAATAAACAGAAAATACATTTTCCGGTAGGTGTCAAAATCTCAGCCAATCAGGAGAGAGTACCAATTTTTAAGCTTCATTTTGATAGTGTTCCAGTTCCAATTTTGTCTGCTCATTTCTTAGTGTCATCACTTCCAATTTCACTTGTTTAATCTGTTTCCTGATTGAGTTCTCTATCCTGATTGGATAAAATTGGAAATGAAACTGAAACTGAAAATAAAATGCTTTTTCTGTTTTATAAAGAGCTGGAGAGACAAGGAGACTCCTTTTACTGAAAAAACACTCTATAGCAATGAGTAATATCAGAATATAGAGCTATTTAACCCTTATTTTAACCAAAGAAAATCACTTACCCTACCTTTAACTACTTTTACTGGGGAACCCCCTCAAGGACCCCTGGGGGTCCCCAGACCCCACTTTGAGAACCGCTTATAAAAAAATCCTCATATCTATATCTCATATCAAAGTGAGTACATGATGATGTTCTAATGTTGTTACATGGGGGTACATAGGCATTTGTGATCAGTGGAGATCACGATTGATCTGGCTCTGAAAGACCTTTCATCACCATCCATCACAAGATGGATATACCTGTAGATGTGGAAAAGATAATGCGTGCACACACGCTCGTCCACGCACACACACTGCATGTTGATACAATGGTTTCCTGAATTCGGCTTCCTAACCAGAGCAGTGGAGCAGACTTTTGTGGTGGAACACTTGCTTCCGGCTTTGTGTATAAAAATAACAAAGTTATACTGGGGGGTGAGAGAGAGACAGGAAGAGAGAGAGAGAGAAAGATCTGGAGCAGTCTTTTGTGGTGGAACACTTGCTTCCAGCTTTGTGTATAAAAATAAGAAAGTGATAATGGGGAGGGAGAGGGAAGCAGATATGGAAAAGTACAGTGATGTCGAGACTGGTTCTGTATGGTTATAAAGGGTTATTTTAATGTTATTGAAACAGTCAGGTTTTTGTGAATAGATTTATTATTTCCTTTGTTGAACGATTAGAGGCAAAGCTGATGATGTTTTTAGGAATCAGATATACGTTATGTGAGAGTGGTCCACAAAGTGATATGGTGCCCTGAGCTGCCCTCGAGGCAAAGCAGATTGATGGATTCTTTTGTTCTCTTTACAAGACAGCTGGTGTGTACACGACAGTATGTATCACCTCACCAGAGGAATCAAAAGTATGTTCCCACCACGCCACAGAGTGTAATAACATTTAACAACATGAGATGAATGACTAGCAAGCAGGCACAATGCTTCATATACTAACATGAAGCAAGAAACCCAACAAAAACTTTGTTGCTTGAACCGGTGTCAAGGTCATCTTCGTGGGGGAGGACAAATGTGAAAACCCAAGGTAGTTCTTCATTTTCCTTTCACTCTGTGAGACAGATGTAAGATTTATGGGAGAGGGACTAGAGGTGGATGCGCACCAAAACTAGAGTAATGGCTGGGTGTTGATGGTGTCAAATGACACTGAAACACTATTGAGTGTGTGGAAGATAAGCAGGCTGTGAGGTGATTGTTCGTCCGACAACTGTCAGTCAGCTCTCTGCGGGGGCAGATGGGCCATGCATTTATATGTCTTGAATCGATGGAGCCCCCTTGAGACATTTCAATTCAGCGCTGGTGTCGTGTACCATGTCTGCATCACAAGTAGAAAGCGCACAAGCACTGGATGTGTACCGCAACTGCTTTGCTGCAACTTTTCCATCTTCGGGTCCTTCCAGCAAAGTGGTTGTTTGAATTCAGCTTTGGAAAGCAGTCCATATACAATTGTTTTAATTATAATTCCCTATAACATAATTCCCTATAACTCTCAAATATGTGAGATACAGTATGTCAATAATTGTTGGAGAAATCAAATAAATGGTAACTGATAGAAGACAATGCAATTCCTACAAGGTATCTTGTAGGAATCATAGAATTTCTGAACTGTATGCTGTATACCCAAGGTGATATTTAACCACTTGAACCCCACCATCTATATTCTGGGTGGAACATTAGCCGATCTACAAGCTCACAACGCGGCGTGTTGCTTGTAGATCAGACGAAGACATTTGGTATAGACAGGAAAAAAAGCCAAAAGAGCCAACTGGGGTCCAGTTTACCAAGTCTAGAGGGTTCAAGTGGTTAAGGAACAATTACAAATATCAAAACAACAAAAATTCCCTTTTAATTATGTGTCTCAATGTCACAAAAACCACAGACCTCTTTAAGGTGGCATTCATTTTTCTGTTTACAATTAACAATCCATGTATTATCCGTAAAGTGATTTCAGTTAAACAGAAACGCCAGACAAACACTAAAAGACCACATCATATTCATGACAATGAGAGAGACTTTTGCTTTATTCAGAGTGTGGTGGGAGCTGTCAGAACAAGGGCACCTCTCTAACCACTGATGACTGAGTGAGTTCCATCTGCCTTTGTTAGTGGCCATACATAGAGCCGTCCACACCTGACCCGTTTTCACTCAATCATCTCCGGAGTTTAGACCGATTTATACTTTTACGTACGCCAGAGCCGGAAAAGGCCAATGTGCTATTTTTGCTATGACTCCGTCTTATGAAGAAGTATAAATCAACCTTTAGGAATGAGACTGGTGGTTGCGTGGGTTATGAGGGGGTGTGTGTGTGTGTGTGTGTGTGTGTGTGTGTGTGTGTGTGTGTGTGTGTGTGTGTGTGTGTGTGTGTGTGTGTGTGTGTGTGTGTGTGTGTGTGTGTGTGTGTGTGTGTGTGTGTGTGTGTGTGTGTGTGTGTGTGTGTGTGTGTGTGTGTGTGTGTGTGTGTGTGTGTGTGTGTGTGTGTGTGTGTGTGTGACAAGAGCCACAGAGGAACCAACAGTGTTTCATTATTCATCTAAACTAGTGGCAGTATTAGTTTACAATCCTCTCCTAGGTGTGCACACTACACTAGTAATTTATATGATAATCATAAAATGTTAAAAGCTGCCAAAAAAGGATGAATTTAAGAGTGAGATTATATTTTGTATTATTAACACAAAAAAGTAACCTCCTTTTACAATTAACAAATGCACCTTGCTATAATAGTCCCTTTGAGTTTGGCTCAGTAGCAGATGAAGTTAAGTTTTTCTTGACAGGAATAGTTTTGCCACTGTCCGTTTTTGTTGAGGGCCCCACAGCGGTGACTCCAAGCCGGACACTGGTGGTCCTGGACTCCATGGAGCCATGCCTCATAATCTAGAGGGTCACCATTCACCCACAGCCAGCGGTCTCCAAAGTAACGCAGGCCAGTCCACACGTGGTCAGTGGTCTGGGCTTCCTGGATCTCTCGCCGGGCCAGAAGAACCTCGGTCTCTGAGACCAAGCTGATGAGGTCATTGTGATGTCTCTTACAGTAATTCATAGCCTCCTGCCATGTCTTATTCTTTTTCACCACAGTCCACTTTAAGCAAAAGAATGGCTTGGGCTCATTCTTGGAATGATCATGCCACTTTCCAATACCAGTCCACTTTCCAATACCAGTCCATTCTCCATAATACTCTGTGCCACCAAAGTTATTTGGTTCTCCATATTCCCAGTTTTGGTACGTAGCATATCCCCCACCGGACCACCTCCAGCCAGTGAGGTTCTGGGGTACTCGGTAGAGCCCAATCCAGCTTCCAGAGAAATCAATGAGGCTATATTCAGAGAAAAAAAGCTCACTGAGCTTATTTTCATCTCTGTAACTGCTGATGGGAGACAGGTCAGTGAAATTTTGTCTGCAGTGTTCCTGAGCTTCGTCCCAAGTTTTCTCTTCCCTTACATAGACGTGCTTTCCAATAACCCCGCAAACAGCAGAAAAAATTACAGTCTTGAAGATGGCTCTCTCCATTTTCACTGATGGTACCCCTCAATGAGCACTGACTAGGAGAGGGATTCCTGCTCCTTTTATTGGCGGTTCAGAAAGGCTTTTCACACTCTTGTCATATGTAAAGCATGTCTAACTTTACATATATGGGCATAGCAGATTCAGTAAGTAAATTTGCTGACAGCGTATTGTGATGACTCCTCCTACTGCTTATTGGTCCTTCTGTGCATTTTTTCTGTTCCTGTGTAGGAGCCATATATGTAAAGCATGTTTACACAGTAAAAACATATGCATGCAAATATGGGTGTAGCAAGGAAATTAGCTGACAGTGTATTGTGATGACCCCTCCCACACTGCTTGTGTTTTTCCTGTTCCTTTATGTAAATAAGGAAAGAACAGATACAGATTCTTTCCAAAGCTTTGCTGGAATACCTTGAAGTCAGTGAGAGCTGGGTAGACAAGCGTTAAGAAACACATATGATGTGGTTTTCTGATCTCCTGTTTTTCGATGTGCACACTATACGGAATGGAATTTTATTGAGCACCTAAAGAGCACAGAGTACATTTTTGATTGTGCCGAATGGGCTATGTGACAACCTGTCAACACAGAGATTAGCCTAGGACAACAATACAAAAACACATTTTAGAAACAATACACACAAAAGATTAGGTCTGCTCATTTTGTGGCATTTATGGACAGAAATCAACCTATCTTTGGTTTAGCTTGCTTCCTTTGACGCCGTCGGTTGGCACCACAGAGCTCATTGACACTGACAATCGAATCAAGTGTGCTTTTTAGATACCTTGTAGGAATTGCAGGAGTTTTGTGACTGCAACTTCTCTCTTTCAGTGATTTTGATCACAACAACACATGCATAGAAGAAGCGCATCGATATGTTATCACGCAGGCTACCCAGAAAACACTCCCTTAAAGGAATAATGGGACAATTTGCCCCAGATATGGTAAATTGTGAATAAAAGTTCCCATACAGTCACTACAAAATCGATAAATAGTGTGCACTTCGAAAACGAGAGTTCAGTAAACTATGTGTGACGTCTTCTTTTATTTTCCTGAACCAATTATTTGATAAAGGTCGCAATAATTGTTGCTCTCTCTCTCTCTCTCTCTCTCTCTCTCTCTCTCTCTCTCTCTCTCTCTCTCTCTCTCTCTCTCTCTCTCTCTCTCTCTTTCTCCTCCCAGCTAGCAGGGTTTTGTTTGCTTTTGTTTTGGGTTCTATTAGATTTGCGTTTCTCCTAACCTCCAGCCTACATTGCACTTTCTCACATCCATGCACTCACTATATTGCTGATACAACTGATCTGCAAATCCCACAGCAATTTGTTTTACTTTAATCCATGATCATTTTGTGTGGTCTAGCTCCCTCGTTTTTCCGTGACTTTGACCTGGTTCATGACATTATCATTGGTCGGCTACACCCACAAGTCGATTATCTTGCAACAAATCGATAGACAGTGAACGTTACTTCTTAGTGCTTCAGCACTAAGAAGCACTCGGCTACCGACAGCTACTGCCCGTCGGTAGCAGCGGGGTGGTTGAGAGGGGGGTAAAGGCCATAGATATAGAAACCTAGATACCTCATTGGCCTCTGCAGTTCGTTGGAGCGACCTGTATCGCGGCCGCCATTTTAGAGAAGGCAAGCTGCCACTCAAAGTGACTACTGGCCAATCACAGCGCGTTGACTACTGGCCAATCACAGCGCGTCTAACTGACTAGTTTCTGCACGGCTGCCTCTTAAAGAGTTAAGGGCTGGGTTACGAAAAGACCCGCCCCCACCTGCCTCTGATTGGCTTACCGAACGTCCCCTTCTGTGACGCACGCGGAAGCTTCCCGCTTGCCCTGTGGCCTCTGACGCCTCAGAGCCGGAGGAGGCGTCTACCTTTATATGTCCATGGTAAGGTAAAGGCTCCGTAGGGAAGTAGACCTCTCGTCTGCTTCTGGTGCAGGAGCAAGCCTAGATAAGCCAGAGACATTGCCTGTCACATATTTGAACTAGATACCATATTCTCAACTCTCAATTCCGATACCGATCAACTCCAAAGCAAAGCAGTAGATATATATATATATTTTTTGCGCTCTTCATTCAAGGCATACCAAGGAGTTGGCCAGGTGAATGTAATCAGCAAAAGCCCACACACTGACAAAACTATTGTGGTTGTGGCCCTTTGCATGTAAAAATTTAAAATGGACGTCTTAATGAGGGACAGCTCAGAATGAAGCTTGGACTTTAACAATGCTATAGCAGTCAGAACTTCCCGGTTGCCCGTATTCTGGAGCTTCTCCACAGGGTCCATCACCCCTATCACGCCCTAGAAGGCCTTTTGGGCCTTCTCCTTTGCTTTTAACCGTCTTGTGATTCTTGCTTGTGGTCTGCATTTTTGGGTCCATTTTTTTTCTTTTACTCATTGTTGTAACACAGTTCCATTGAGTGTATTACCCAAAGAGTAGCTGGTTTTGTTCTGATATAAAAACTGTACAAGCTTTTGAGAAGTGCATCCTATGGCCAAAATATGGAGGCCAGGTTGAAAGTGGTTAATGCTGTTGGTCTGCACTTTATGCACAGGGAGTAGCCTACAGCACTGCAGACCTGTTCTTTGACTAGACTAAAAGTACATTATAATTTTGTCTCAATGAGCAAAATCATTGTTCAACAAAACATGAGTTATCCTTACTGCAACGCTTCTTCAGGGAGGTGTCCTTAAGACTAGGGTTTTATGTCTATGTAGGCACATTTACATACCTCCTGCATAGTCAAATTTGCCTGTCCTTTTTTCACCCCTGCAAGCAAAGTATCAGTATCACAACACAGATGACCAAAGTCAGCTGAGGAAAAAACAAGTTACTGTATTAACATTGCAATATGTATTATTCATAAATATACCCAGGCAATACAAATTATAAACACTAGACTGGTGCGTGTTGGGGGGCACCAGTCTACTCAGGAACGATGCAAGTCGGGAACGATCCAATTTGGAACTGAATGCCACCCTCAGTTATCTGCAATACCCGTTGGACACACACACGCACACGCACACACACACACACACACACACACACACACACACACACACACACACACACACACACACACACAGATTTAGTTTACTTATAGTTAGTGTGCAATTAAACATCAACAACCACCCACGCACACACACACACACACACACACACACACACACACATACACTCTCACACACACACACACTCACACACAGGTGATGTATTTCGGTATGAGTGAAGGGGCAGTAGGCTGTAAGTCCAGCTGTAATTGCAAACTCATGGCTTTTAGGTTTTGACACGTGAGGCTTAAGAATGTTTTTTTTTTTTTCAGTTCTCTGTCCGTGTTGTTTATGTCCCGTGTGTACTACAACTTTCAAATCATAGTGCTGTGCTGGTTAATATCAAAGCAATATAAGGCTGCCTCTGAAGGGATTACAGGAGTTTGAAAAGTCAGCATTTCACATTACATTATTGAACCATATAATCACTATCCCAGGCAAAGAGAAGAATCCATGTGCCCATGTGTTCTGCACGGTATGGATTATAAACATGGAAAAACTAACAATGTGAATCAAATATCCATTCAAAACCCAATACTTCTATCTTTGGCCCCCTCATTTATTCCCTTTGCAGAAAATCTCTTGCGCCGCGTTGTGGGCTTGTAGACTGGCTATTTTCGCAGAATGTTCGCCTATTATGATAAGACCAGGTTCAGGTGGTTGGGGTTATTGCTGCTCACAAGGGTGGGCAATCGATTGTACGCCATGCAGAGTATAAATGTGAATCAAATATCCATTTAAGTCTCACAAAAGGGTCTGATGGATGAAGCTTAATGTTAAGCGCAGGTAATTTCCTCCTCTAGATTACATGCTGGGTGGAGGATTGACTTTACATGTGAGGAACAGGATCCCTACAGACAGCTATTAGAATTCATGACGGGGGCAACATTTAATCACATCTCATCACAGAGCACTGACACCCTCAATCAAGTGCCATGGTGGCTGATGGATTCACTTATGTGAGGTGTAATTAGTTGTCAGAATCATCCCTGTATAGTGTATACAGATCAGCAGTGCCTGGCCATGTGTCACTCACATGTGTTAGTGTCACTGATTTGGCACATGCCAGTTCTCTCTCTCTCTCACACACACGGCCACACGCATGCACACGCACACGCACACGCACACGCACACGCACACGCACACGCACACGCACACTGTAATGCTCACTGACCTAGCACAGGCAACATGACACAGAAACGATCAGTAAGAAGTTCAGAAGGTTTTATTCCAGTAAACAGTCAAGGGTCAGAGCCAGGAGAGAATAAATCAGAGAAGGAAACTGACAGGGTTACGGTCAATTTATGCTTCGCGCGACAAGTGTCGGATGACACGCCTTCATGAAATGTTGCGTACTCTGATTGATGGGGGGTATGAAGTATGCTCCGTTACCACGGAAATGCATGAGACCACATTCACTTCCTTATTTACATTTTGTGGCGACACTGACGGCGGGTCGCAGACAGATGAATGCCCAGAACTCAGAACCCTGTGAGATGTAGTGCGACGTGTGACCTTTATGGAGTTATCGCATGGCTTAGTCTTTATAATTTTATAAATCTCACACGGTATGGAAAGAACGTGCTGAATATCACAACCTCCATTAATAAAACAGAGAGGGGGGGGGGGGGGGGGGAAGAACCATTGGGATCTGACAGATGCATGGAATGAAGTGAATCTTTAACCAAGGCAATCAGGGCTGGTAAAATCGAAGACACACTGGACCTCAACTAGTTTGCAAATGCAGTTGTATAAAGTTAATCTACACTATTAGCTCATTGTAATGTAATCAAACTATGGATTTTGGCCACTTAAGCTAGTGGTCAAAATCCTTGGGTTTGATTGCTGCTCACAGTATTGAAATGGAGCCCTCTCAATACCAGTTCCTGGCTGTCTGGTCAAATACTTGTCTGACTCAGTAGGAACAATATTCTACTAGTTCAGAGTGAAAATTACAACCCTTAGACAAGGGTGACCGCGACATGGATATTCCCTCTAGTATGTGCACATTTTCAAGATGAACCTGTGTAAATGCACAAAATTAATGACTCTCCCAGCGTGAACAATTCAAGCCATTCTTCCCATCTGCTAGGTATGAATGCACACAACCAACCAAAAGCAAATGGCCAACATCATTATTGAACTCAAAGCATCTAGACTAGAGGCTTGACTTTATACGTGCATCTCTTCCCTCTGAAGTCACTGTGTTGGAACACCAGAAACCAGTCTTAGCCAAATATTTGACTATGCTAATTATACATTTTAAACTACAGGACATGCTATTTGCACAGACAAATACCTTGCTTTGGTTGCCAGCAAAAGCTGTTGCTCGCTGGTGGTACACAACTTCTTCCCTCTGACTTGTTCGTGTCTCACTCTAGGGGTTTCACAGCAACGGTAATCAACAGAGAGACAGATGTGTGTGTGAGCACGCACATGCGCACGCGCGCACGCGCGCACACACACACGCACACGCACACGCACAAGCATGTACATGCACCTGTGTGTGTATAAAAAGCGAGGTCAACTGAATGTGTGTTCGCTAACCCACTGGTCAGCTGCATAATTCAGGATAGAGATAAGAGGCTGGGCTCTCTGGACCTTACTGATATGCCTGCTGTTTAGCCTTAGCATGCAGAGACAACCCAAAGACACACAACCACAGATGTACACACACACACGCACGCGCACGCACACACGCACACGCACACGCACACACACACAATCCCTCTGATTCTATATAACCTTCAAAATAAATGCGGCACATCACATTAAGAGTCGATAAACCTCCCCTCTAAAAACAGTAGGTAAACTCACAGGGGTTCAGGCTGTGTTTGCATTCTAATCCTACACTATAATGCTTAATGCTGATGCCAAAAATAGCTGATCTACAAGCTCACAACGAGTTTCCAGGGTGACTATTGGTGAGCTTGTAGATCGGCTATTTCTGGACAGCGACACCTTCATACAATGAAGTATAAATCGGGCTTAAAGATTCATGCCAATGAGCAATAATAATAAAAAAAGCTTAATGCTAATCCTAAGGTCAACGTCGAAGGACAAAATATATTACACATTAGACACACATCAAAAGACCTTTAAAAACCAGTCACAGTTAGACAGCAATCTGTTCAAGTAGAAGGACCACTATGGCTGGAATAAATTCCCATCTCACCTCCCCCTGAAAATCTAGTTATATAAACGATTATTCTCCCTCAAATCACCCTGGCTGCAGCTGTATAGACTTTCTTTCAGCTGAAGAACATTTATGGGATATAAAATTGAAGAAGAGGTGCTCTGTGTTGTTTTTGTAGAAATGCGTGAGATGATTTATTTAGACTCATTAGGACATTCTATATCTGTGTCATGCACCATCACATCACAATAGGTACAATAGTAATATAATCAATATGCATAATATATATTAAATATTAATACAATATTATAATGTGATCCTACATGACCATGGCACAGAGAACATTTGAAGCATATAACACAGCATAAATGGCTTTGGGTATTTTTTACAGGACTTTGGCCCAAGGCCATATTGTTGCATTTAACACAGATGGTGGGAGGTCAAGCTCTCCTCCTGTCTTCAACATTCTCTTTAGGGCAGAGAAGGTTCATCTCATTAACCACTTTGAACCTGGTGGCCCTATTTTGGCCACATAGTCAGATTTTGTAAAGGTTTCAAAAGATTTTCAACACCCTTCTATAAATTACACGCACGCACGCACGCACACATCTCTGCAAAATGATGCTGAAAATGGAAACTAGTGATAATGAATCAAGACAAAACACAAATAGTATGTTTGAGACAATAGTCATTGGAGAGAAGCCTAGTGCTGTTTGTGTGATTGATAGATTGAATACTTTTATTAGTCAAAGATGTAAACAGCATGGAAGTACAGTAAAACACTTGGGTTAAAAGCATAACACAAAAAAGGTCCCTGGGAATTGTTTTCATTGTGTTGAGACATCTGTGTCAAACAGCACTCAAGTGTTGCATCTATATTCAATATCTATATATTCACTATGCACTTGGGCAGTGTTTGACGTCTTAAGACAAAATGTTTGAATCAATATCAATCTCTTGTCACGTGCACTGTGTTTTGAGGTCTTCTAGCACAGAGACACTGGTGTGCGGATATCTCTACTGCCAACCTCCAAACATCAGAGATCAATGTCAAATGCTTCAGCTTTGGAAAAGACTTGTGAAGATGTCTGATCAGAGACTCACAAAAAATATTTAATTGGGGATATTTCACACATGGTCATCACTGGCTAATGAGTTGAAATCCTTATTTTATTTGAATGATTTGACATTAATTTGACTGAACACATTACTTTGTGATATTCATTAGGAGTAAATGTACTGTACATAATTCTCATATACAGAGGCAAATGGTCTGATATATGGTATAAACAAATTATGAACTTATTTGCCTCATAAAGAGTAGCTACAGTGTAGAACCCCATGAGAAGTATATTTTAAACAAAATACAAAGATCCCTATTGTGCATACAGGTAGTTAGTTACGTTCAGGAACATTACCAAATAGCCCTAGAGACCAGCAGGTTAAATACCACTCCAGAGGCAGAAAAAACTTTTTTGTTTTATTGTCCCCTCTATGAGTACATAAGGGATGTAGCCTACTTTTTAGTAAAATATATGCAGATCTTTTTGGGCCGAATGATTATAAGAAAATTGAGCTATGCTTCAGAAAGGATAGATTTGTAACAGATTTTATTTCCCTGACTTGAGAGAGAAGACAGAAAGACTTAGAAAGACAGAAAGTTTAATTTTGTAAAATAACTTGTAACTTTGTAATTAAATACATTTTAATGAAAGGTTTGACCACCAGTGGTAGTTTTGGTGTCTTGTAAACCCATAAAGGTTGAACACGTGTCATGTGCATGACACAACAGTAAAATAATGGAATGAATAATGACAACGTAGGCACAGGGCCAATCCTCCAAGGAGTGCTGATGAGCATCATTAAGCCTGATCAAAGCAGGTGATTAGCCTCTGTTTGAAGAAGAGAAAGAGAGGGATGCAGACAGACAGACAGACAGACAGACAGACAGACAGACAGACAGACGGACGCAAATAAAACCCATATCAGTCTTTCTCCAATTACTCTGTCTGCAATGGTGCTACATTATCCAAGTGTGACACACTTCTTCTGTAAATCAGCAAGGGAAAACGTTTATTTGTTAAAGGCGCTGTTTAAAGACAGACAGACAGAGGGAAGAGCACACTGGTAAACAAATTATTTCAGCAATGATTAAACTCAAATAAGTACCAAACATCAGAATTAACAATAAAGGCCATGGTATCTTAGTGCTGTAGATATAAATGAAAAGGCAATTAAGAATTTCTAAGTAGGCTACTAGGGCCAGAGGATTAAGAATAAGAATAGATTTTATAGAGAGAGAGAGAGAAAAATGAATCCTTGAAAACTATGATAATTTTTCAAGATTTTTGTGAATCGTTATCGAGGGTTCTAGAACAGCTACAGTTAAAACCCTCAGCCCGTCAGCAGGCAACAATGTTCTGCAGTCGGAGATAGAATAAGACGGCAAACAGCTGACTGTGACAAGGACCTGAGCATGAATCACAATATACCATAAATCCCACTTGCTAGGGTTTTGAGAATAACTAATAGTGTATCAGGATGACTGAACATGGATTATCAAAACGGCAGTCGTCATATTTGTCTACAAAGTAGATAATAACAATTCAAACGCTGTCCCACTTTAACCACGGTTCACAAGAGGGAACAACCTTACCTTACGCCAGTCCTGTAAAACACAAACCATGCACGCTTGCAGCATGTTCAGGGTATACATGCAAATGACTCCATTAATTAGACATGCCATGCCCCACAGTTAACCACATGAAATAAGGGATTAGCTATATTCAACCATGACTTCTCAATGACACGGAGCATGTTCAAGTCAGTATGCTCAAACTCCATGGCCTCTCAGGTAATGTATTCAGTCACAGAGAAACGTATGATGAACTGACTTGATTAATGAACATGTAAGTTAGCCTAGGTAGCGAAATGTACGAGCATAAATTATATATGCAACCAAGAAAGGTCTCATCTCACTACCTCGCGCGGCTCGTTTATAATGATTAATCACACCGTGAGGGATTGTGGGTAATTGGCTTTGAAAATATTCATTTGCAAGGTCACAAGGGTTGCCCGTTACGTACACTAAAGACGTTAAAGCGTACATATACAGCACTGCAAAGATAGGAATAGATACCAGCTGTATAATAAGCTACCTTAAGGTTTGATGGGGTGAGAGAATCGTTGGGGGAAATGTCACCCTACATTTTGTCAGCCACAGTTTGAGTTAGGTAGAGTATTGACAGTCGCCTGTGAGCTAAACTAGAGTGACAGCGACTAGCGTGAGTTTGCGAGAATGAGTGAGTGACGTGTTGGAAAAAGAATAAATTGTTTTCGCGGTCGCTCTTTGTCATTTCCTTCCCTCTAATCTTCTGTTAATGATCCATTCCTGCAGCGTTCACACGCTGTGAAATTTAACATAATGCAAGAACAGAAATAAAAGCGTAGCGCGGGCTCTATTTCTGTCATGCTAAAAGATAACATTGGCTCATGGAACTTGTGAAGTCTTTGTGTGCGAGCACTCATCCCCAGGAGGCTGTGTGACGTGGACTTTCCATTAGAGAGACTCTGAAGACGGGGACAGAAATAGAATATGATCCTAGTACACACAAACAGCTAACACACGCGCACGCACACGCACACACACACACACACACACGCACACGCACACGCACACGCACACAAATGCAGTACAGTATGTGCGCATGGCCAAATATATGCATAAGCACGCACACATAAGCTAACACACACACACACACACACACACACACGTGCACGCGCGTACAATGGACGCATAGACATGCACTCCCTCACATCACACCATGTCCCTGTTTGCCCCTTAAGCCCCCGCTGAGTTTGAAGGATGACTGCGGTTCTCCCTTTAACCCGTTCAGTCCGGGAACGCATCTGTGTCATTTTAGATTTGAGCTATACAACCATTATTTTATACTTTGGCTATTCAAAAATAGCAGAAATACAAGCTCGTATAGCGCAGCACCGAATGCCACGCTACGCTAAGCTTGTAGATCTGCTATTTTTGAAAAATCTTGAACATTTGTGCAAATCTGGCCCTAGTAGCCTACTTTGAATATTCTTTTTTTAAAAGTGAACATTTGTTACTCAAATCTTTGCTACTGGAAGTCCCTGGAACAAAACATTTGACAAGTATTCGCTTTAACAAATATACATTCAGGCCTGGACCACTGGCGAAGTGGTCCAGGCACATAGACTAAGTGTAACCTGACAGCGTGCCGCGGGTTCGAGTCCCGATCCCGACGGCCTTTGCTGCATGTCACTCCCCATCTCTCTCCCCATTTCATGTCAGCCTACTGTCCTATCCATAAAGGCATAAAAGCCCAAAAATAAATCTTAAAAAAAAGTAATATATATATATATTCAAAGATTTGCACACATTTTCACGATTTTTCAAAAATAGCAAATCTAAAAGCTCATCATGAGCTTGTAGATCTGCTATTTTTTCACAGCCAAATAAATCTAAGAATGACAGAGACGCGTTTCCCGGATTGAATGGCTTAAGAAAGCTGTGCAGATTGGAGTCCCTCTGCCACCTGCTGCCCTCAGCCCAGCAGAGAGCTGTGGCTGAGACAGATTGGTCACTCGTCCAGGGTCACATGCAACATCAGTAGGCAAAGCCCAATTAGAAATTCATAGCATCCCCGTTTCCTAACCTCCAAGGTACCTGCAGCTTCATCTGTATGCTGCTCACTCCTGGACAAAGTTGAAGTCCAAGTGCAATGTCAGGTTTATTGCAAATGTCTGAAATGGGATGCAAAGAAAAACTTCAGCGTAACCTTATGCATCCCCATTCCAGCAACTCCAGAAAACACCAAATACGTAAAATTAACAAAAGAATAATGTGACTGCAGCATTTGAAATATCCACAATAATTTTCTGTAAGATGATACAGTCATTTTGAGTCAGTGTTTTCAGCCACACTACACCATAGCCTGATTATCATGCTGAAGCTACGTGGAGCTTCAGTCTGACATTGGCCGCAGTGTAGGCGATTACAAGGGGGAGGGGATTCGTATTTCCCAAAGCCAATCACAAGAGATCCATGGATCCGCCTACATCTGACGTCATCGCACAGCTTGTTTTAGCAGATATTCGCTGATTGGCTTGTCGTTAGACCCACCCCCACCTCCGACTCTCATTGGACGGTGCTTTTTGTACCGAATAAATCCTAGGTTCACATTACAACACCAGACCAAGAGGGGCAGTCCACTCAGAGAGTGGGCGGGGTCTATGGTCTAACTACACCATGCTCTTGGTAACTAACACACAGGGTGACTCTAACATTGTACTGTATGGCACTCTATACGAGCGTATCATCACTGTCGGGTGGAAACCTTGTATGTCCAAAACCGTTCCTAAAACATTTTAAAATAGTGAAATTAGCCGATCTACAAGCTTGTGTACTTGTAGATCTGCTATTTTCGCTACTTTTGTGTGACTCTCTTGTATGACGAATTAGGGCTTTAATTCACACAAAAACGTACAAATGTGAAACTTGGAGATGCAAGGTTTCTGCCCGACAGCGACGATATATATACTACACGTGAAGGAAGCAGACACATGCTCATGTTTATACACAGACACAGGCTTTTATCCATACTCTTTATCTCTCCTCTGTCTCTCCGTTCCTCCTCTCCCCTGTCTCTCCTCTCCTCTCCTCTCCTCTCCTCTCCTCTCCTCTCCTCTCCTCTCCTCTCCTCTTTCCCTCCTCACCTCTCCTCTCCACCCTTCTCATCCCTTCTCTCCTCTCCTCTGTCTCTCCTTCGCTCCTCTCTTTCCTCCTCCTCCACCCGTCCACTGCCCTCCGACGCTGTCCTGCTCTGATAGCCCTGACGAGAGGGCTTCTGTTAATCACTTGATGGAACAGCCCTTCCCTGCTCCCAGGGATTGGAGATGTGCACATGGGGTGCGCACGCACAGACACATACCCGCAGGACCTGGGGAGGGGAAGTAATGAAGCTGGCTAAATGTTTTCAGCAAGGCTTTCCATCATGTCGCTATGGCGACCTTGGCTGGAATGGACAGGTCAGCCCACTAGAGACTGACTCAGGCTGACTGGAAGGGAGAAATGTGTGTGTGTGTGTGTGTGTGTGTGTGTGTGTGTGTGTGTGTGTGTGTGTGTGTGTGGGTGGGTGTGTGTATTTGGATATACACGTCGTGTGTATGTGTGTGTGGGTATATGAGATCGTGTCTGAGACGAGACTATGTTTGGTAAGTAGAAAGTGTGTGTGTGTGTGTGTGTGTGTGTGCATGCGAGTGTGTGTGCCCCAAAGTCTAGTTATCGTAGTTAGCTCAGGATAAGAGAGCAGCAAGTGACTACATTTGCAAATTGTAAATGTGTAACCCAGTTGTTCTCAGAAACGTTGTTTAAAAAAAAAGAAAACATATTTTTCAGAACTCTTCAAAAATAGCAGATCTACAAGCTCGCAGCACGGCACGAAGTGACGCGCTGTGAGCTTGTAGATCTGCTATTTTTGAATAGCCAACGTCTAAATGGATTAAATGATAAGTGATACTACCTTAACTACTTTTGCTGTGTGGGACCCCCTGCTGGAACCCTCCCCCCAAGGACCCCACTTTGAGAACCAACGGTCTAACCACAGTGAATGAGAAGAAGGGAAGAGGCTGTAGCTGTAGTGGGTAGAGAGGCTGGTCTGGTAATAATCAGAAGGTCACTGCAGGTTAGTGGCCCCGCGGTCCACCCATGTGCCGACGTGTCCCTGAGCAAGACACTTAACCCCTAACTGCTCCCTGGGCACCGTATTAATGTCTCCTCCCTACTGCTCCTAGTAGTTAGGATGGGTTAAAGGGATAGTTCACCCCAAATAAATATTATTTTCTATCGATTAGTCACCCCATGGAGACTTGAATTCATGGATATTTTTTTGTTTTTGTCTCATTCCTAAGCCAAAAATGTGATGACCAGCGGACGGGTAGGCAGCGGTTCCGGTAGGAGACACAAAGGAGACTCTTCGTGTCTCCTACCGGAACCGCTGCCGGTCCTCAAATGATTGGCTTAGGAATGTGACAAAAACTAAAAGATATCCATGAATTCAAGTCTCCATGAGGTGACTAATTGATAGAAAAAAAGTCATTTTGGGGGTGAACTATCCCTTTAACCACTTAAACCCCAGCATCCGTATTGTGGGGAGACCTTTCGCAGAAAACAGCCGATCGACAAGCTCACAACACGTTGCAACGCGTTATTGTGGGGAAGCTTTCCCCATAACAGAAAACAGAAAAGACTCTAGTATAGATCACTGAGGGACTCCGGTCAACCATATGGGGTTTAAGTATGGTTAAATGCAGAGGACATATTTCATTTACAGTATGCGCAAAATGTACAGTGACAAATATCCCCCAAAAACTAAAAAAATAAAAATAAAACAACAGATCAAATCAAATAACAAAACAGATTTAGAGGACAGGAAAAAGATGAGCAAACGCACAGAATTATGATGCTTTTGTGTTGGTTTGTGTGTCCATTGTTGATGTGGGTGTGTGATTGAGTTTGTATGTGTGCGATGTTGAGGGAATTTGAATTTACTTTTCATGTGGATGCAAGCGTGTGAAGTGTGTGTGGTAGTAGTAGTAGTGATGTGGGGATGTAAATTTGCTCGTAGCTGTGGGCACTTGTTTGCATTTGCATCTTTGACTTTGTGTGTGTATTTGTGTGAGTGCATAGAGATTCTGCATTGCTTCATTCTAATTAACATGTTTTTTAAAAAGCAGGCAAGTATGAGATGATTAATGACACTGAGGAGTAATGCAAATACACACCACACTTTTCAGAATACTACTACGGAATATGCCACAAAATAAACAGCCTGTAGGCTAAAGAAGAGACGAAGATTTTAACTTCAGAGTAAACAAGAAGTGCATTCAGCTCCCCAATGATTTGAAAATAGAGCAGTAATCAAAACAGAGTTTATAGCAAAAGCAGCGTTCTCTACAGAATGCACACTGTGCTCTAATACGCTGTTTGTCAACCAGTGGACCACGGACCACTAGTGGTCCATGGCATGATTATGGAAAAATGCATTAAAGCCTTTGTTAAATGTATCAAACAATATGTTCGATAGATGAAATATTGACTATTAAGGCGTGATATACGCGTATTCTTAATTGTGTGCGGTGCTGCGCACCAAAAATAGCCGATCTGCAAGCTCACAATGCGTCGCAGCATAACGCTTTGTGAGCTAGTAGATCGGCTATTGGTGAGTGACACCAACGTGCAATCAAGTATAAATCTGGCTGACAAGTTAAACAACACAATCATTTTTCAATAACATAGAAATGACTGTGTTATGCCTTTTTATATACTAAATATATATTGTTGTAGGGGAGGTGGGGAGGTGCTGCTTTAATATACAGTAAAACCATAAACGGATGACGTGTTGATCATCAGAAAAACACATGAGAACTGTAACGCTTATCCAATGAGCAATAAGCACGCACGCACGCACGCACGCACGCACGCACGCACGCACGCACGCACGCACGCACGCACGCACGCACGCACGCACAGTTTCAGAACCACTGCTCGATGTGGTCCACCATGTAAAATAATACTTTTCCATAGTGTACACAGAGCCAACCAATCTGCTCCTGTATGTATATAGACAGAGCTGTCACCTTCTTGTTAACACAGATATATCTCCTATTATACGCAAAAGAATCCTGTCCGTTAATTCAACTCTGGGATCATACAAAAGGACATGTAAGGGTCCAGTTTATGTTCACTGAGTTAAATTGAGGCACAGAATTTTGCAGTGTTCTGTAACTCCTTCATTCACCTTGACAGCCCATGTCTTTCTAAGCCAATATACGTCCAGCATGTACAGTACAGGTTCCCCCCGACCTTTCTGACACAGTCCATTAGAAAGAGGAAGAAGTTTAATATCCAGTTGTGTAATAGGTGCTTTGGTGGGAAATAGCCGCGGCTATATCTGGAGTGATATTTCTGAGCTATACGGTCTCGTGGCTATTAAAGGGAATTGTGGTCAAGAAGCAACGCGGGGGGAGTATTTATTATTGCCGGGGCAGGTCAGACAGAGCTGTCATTGGAAGCATAAGTGTTTCACAGAGGGATGAACTGTAATGGCTTTGTCCTCTGAAGAGTGACTTCTAGAAGAATGGTGCCGTGTGTGTGTGTGTGTGTGTGTGTGTGTGTGTGTGTGTGTGTGTGTGTGTGTGTGTGTGTGTGTGTGTGTGTGTGTGTGTGTGTGTGTGTGTGTGTGTGTGTGTGTGTGTGTGTGTGTGTGTGTGTGTGTGTGTGTGTGTGTGTGTGTACGTTTGTGTGTATGTACGTTTGCGTACGTGTGTGTATGTGTGTGTATTGTCTGTGCCAACACTGTGTGCCTAATACATTACCGTTATCTACAGTATATGGGGTAATATGCATGTGTACAGGTGGCACAAACAGTGCGCACGCACACACACACACGCACACGTACAGTACACAGTCACACAAACAAGGTCAGCGTGGATATGTAAAGGTCCTCCACTGCAGTGTTCATAAGGACATTGCATTCATTTGTTATTCAAGGAAAATATGTAAAATATGTAAATATATTTGTTTTTACAATGGTGATGACATCCGACTCTGCCCTTACACTCCCAAAACAGTGCATTTAGGTGCACCCAAACATTGAAGTACTGAACAATGAACAATGTAAAATGATAAAATACAGGCAGGCAGCGGCACCTGCAGATCCATGCACTTCTAGTGGGTCATAAGTGACGATTGAGAGGGATTATTCTTGTATGAGTCTAACCTTTAATTATGGTCTTCTCAGTGGTGGAAAGTAACTAAGTACATGTACTCAAGTACTGTACTTTGAGGTACAATTTTGAGGTATTTGTACTTGAGTATTTCCAATTTTCAGTACTTTTACTTCTACTCCATTACATCTCAGAGGCAAATCTTGTATTTTTACTCCACTACAATTATTTGAAAACATTAGTTACTAGTTACTTTGTAGATTTTGATTGTTATTACAAAACATACATTAACCACATCGGCCCTATATACATTTTCGGCCATCAAAAGATTTTTATAAATTTGAAAACTTGAAATGGGACATTCTGCATAATGAGTACTTTTACTTTTGGTACTTTAAGTACATTTCGATGCCAATACTTTTGCACTTTCATTTGCAAAAAGTTTTCATTTTGAATTCCGGACTTTTACTTGTAACAGAGTATTTCTACATAAGTAGTATAAGTTAAGTAGAACTTAAGTACAAGATTTGAGTACTTTTACCACCACTGGGCAGGCAGCGGTACCTGCAGATACAGACACCTCCATGCACTTCTAGTGGGTCATAAGTGACAATTGAAAGGGATTATTCTCGAGTCTAACCATTTAATTATGGTCTTCTCAATATATTTTTTTCTGTGTACACTCACATTATTTTACATGAACATAATATCTCTAACATCAAGCTAAAGTTTAAAGTTTAAAGGCCACTGTTTGTGTTTGTACCTACAGTACCTGCCCTCCCCCTGTTCCTCCCCTCTTTCTCTTTTCTTTCTTTTCTTCTTGTTTCCTTCTCTTTTTTTAAGCCTTTCTTTTTTTAAATTTTACTTTAAATTTTGTTTGTTAAATTTAACATATCCCTATTTAAAACTGCCTTATTTAACTCATTTCTGACAGCAGTGTAAACATTCCCCAGTAATGTTTATTTCTCTTTTTACTACTACTTCGGTATGTGAGTACCTGTGTACATATATATATATTTTAATATACAGAGACGATGCAGGGTAAAAGAAAAAGAGGGAAATAATTGTTCATGCATAATGCACCTGTACCTTTGTAAACCCAACTGAAGGCCACTGTTTAACCATAAGCCCTATTTTCATATATATTCTTTTCTATATTATTTTTCTTTTTCAATTTCAAACACGTCATATTGTGAAGACTTTTTACGGTGTGGCTCTTCAAGAGGCCAGTATGACAGGGTCTGTGTGTTTGGTAACTGACACACAAATATATTTACATATTTTCCTTGAATAACAAATTCAAATCCTTATGAACACTGTGGAGGGCCTTCAAGCTGACCTTGCTTGTGTGACTGTGTATGTAGAGCAGCTGTCTTCAGCGTTTTTCAGGACAACAACCCCTTAGCTGAGAGAGAGAGATGAAGCGGGGACCCCCACTGCATATTGTATAAAAATGATTACACTTCTTCATACATTTCATAGATAGCCTCAAAGACTTGTTTGACAGCATTATCAATGTGTAACGTTGTGTTGGATTCACGTTAACGTGTTTAAAGAGACCGTTAACCACTTAAACCCTCAATACTTAGAAAATACGTACTTGGTCTGCACTTTTTTCCCTGGCTGCACACCAAACCTCTTTGACGGAAATAGCTGATCTACAAGCTCACAACGCAGCGCGAGGCGTTGTGTGAGCTTGTAGATCTGCTATTTTCGGCTAATGTTCCCCTCTGAAAATGGATGCTAGGGTTCAAGTGGTTCAAGTGCTCACAAAGCGTCGCTTTGTGACGCATTGTGAGCTTGTAGATCGGCTATTTTCAAATAGCCAAAGTATATAGGTCTGAAGTGGTTAATGTATCGGTGACAAAGTAACTAGTAACTTAAGTTTTCAAATAATTGTAGTGGAGTAAAAAGTACAATATTTGCCTTGGGTGTAATGGAGTAGAAGTAAAAGTATTGAAAACTGGAAATACTCCAGTAAAGTAAAAATACCTCCAAATTGTACTTACGTACAGTACTTGAGTACATGTACTTAGTCACTTTCCACCACTGGTGAGCAGAGTGTGTGCAGAGTGGCAGGAGTCCTTAATGATCCTGAGGGCCTTAGCTTGCCAAGGCAGTGACTGTGATAGACGTCCTCAGTAGGTGGAGGATCAGTGGCAACGGTTTCTAATTTGTCTTTTGTATAGCCTTGTGGGTCCTGCACCATAGACTGCCAATACCAATCTGTAATGAAGCCTGCTAAGATGCTTTCAACAGTGCTTCTGTAAACGTTTGTGAGAATGTTTTTTGTGCGGACCAAATATCCTCAGCCTTCTAAAGAATTGGAGCTGTTGTGATTTTTGAATAAAAGCATGGCCTTCCTATCCAATTTACTATTGATAGCTTAAATTGGACAGGAAGGCCATGCTTTTATTTATTTATTTTATGTGTGCAGCTTTTATACTCTACAATTTAAATGACCACTGAAGATTTTAGCCCAGAGCTGGAACCGTCATCGGAGCAAATTGATTGTACTTGTTGGTGTAACTCCAGATTGAACGAATGGGCGGTTTCACCCTGAGACAACGACAGTCGACAGAAGTCCAGTGTTAAGATCAGGCATGGGTTTAACTAATGAGCCTTAACCCATTAAGACCTGAGGCCGATTCTACAAATGCCTTCTAAATCAGCAGTTCTTTCAAGATATTTCAACATGTTTCAAAAAATAGCAGATGTACAAGCTTGTGCCGCACTGTGAGCTTGTATATCTGCTATTTTTTAATAGCCAACGCTAAAATCTAAAATGACACAGAAGCTTTCCCTGTTTTAATGGGTTAATAAACGGCTAGGCGTAACAGAGGGGATTATGCCACTCCCTGGTAGGGGCAAATGTTGAGCAACCTTTCCTTGAACGATTGGGATGGTGATGCTTCCCAAATGTCCCAATAATAAATGTGTTCTCCTTTTTCAATGAATGATTTTCCTCAGTATATGAGTTCACTTTAGTGACAGTTTGAACAAAATCTAAGTAATAACTAGCTAACAAATGAAACAATTAAACTGTTAAGTAATTTAACAAACTAAAATGGTCCTTTTGATCTAACATCAATTTCATCTGCACTTATCTGAACAAACCCAATGAACTATAATGATCCACTTTACAATGCATGGTGACACCATAATTGACAATAAAAGGAAGGGAAGTCCGCACACTATTAGCTCCCAACAGAACATTTATTAAATAAGTATAACAACGTTTCAACCGCTATGGGTCTTCATCAGGTCTGATACATTACATGAAAGAGGCGTGTTAAATACAAGAAGAGGAACGTCACAATCAGAGGCAGCTGTAGTAGTAATTAACCACCGTCACACCCACCAGATCAACAGGCTCAGGCTGTTCAGGTTGTCAGCTCAGGCTGTCACCATAATTGACAATAACTAAGGAATAACTCAACTGTATCTCAGTCTCTATTACTGAATGACTTAATGGAAACCAAACATTAGTCTTCAGTGATGAACTGAGATGAGTCGCTGGGTAGATGTCTGGGTAGATGTCTGGTTGGCAGGGACCTTTGTTCTACTACAGAACAGTCCCGATGAGCCAATTAGCTCAGTGTGTAATTCACTCTTTAGTAGGCAAGTTTATTCTGCCTGTGTAACCAGGATGTATCAATTTAGCTCCACTTGAACAACTCAGTAAACAGCTCCACGCCTCTCTGTTAATTGGTTGACAACTAGGTGGACTTCTGCTATACGATACACATGGTCACTGACTTGACTCGTGTTAATTGATCAAGACTTCTACACAAGAATATCGTGGCTCTTCATTACCAAAACACAACTCCAAAATGAAACAGACTGCTCTGACGAAGCCTCTCTTGCTCTCAGTTCGCGACCATTCTGGAATAAATTATCCATTTGCCTTGTTAGCAAGACGTGCACAGTCGTCACAAAGTGAACGTTCTAACATGTAACAACCATATAGGGCTGCTCTATAGGGCTACATTCTCAGCCAGCTGTCCTTATCCAAAAACTTGTGTGTGGTCTCCTTTCATTGTTAAACCAGTTTGCATCGTGGCCTTGCAAATTAGAATAAACTACTGTCGGGGGATATGAGCATCCACGTGCGTGTCATGGTCCGCTTGTTTCACAGATGGTCCACTTGTTTCACGGATGTGGCAACACCGGCGCTTGTTTCACGCACATGATCTGGCAACCTGGGAGCCAGCGAACCCAAAACGCTAATAAACAGCTGACAGCGAAAAACAGGTTTCAGTGTTTCGTGCACATGGTAATGATCAATGGCTGTATGCAAATGCAGATCAATTGCTCCAGGCAGAGGAGGCAGAATAGATTTTGGGGGCACAGAGAGACAGACGCACACACAGAGTCACAGAATTTTGTAGAATTATAGGATGATATACTCACAATGGACTACAGGATCCATATTCTAGCATCCTGGGCTATTAGAGGCTGGGAGCTCCCAGCACGCCCTGGGTCTCATTCAGTTCAGTACACTGCTGGAAACGCTCTCAAAGAAGAGACTGACATGACACCAGGAGGACCGCTGCTGCCGGATAGTGGTACTGGAATATGCTGCTGAGCACAGTGACCTCCGCTAATAACTCCAGGGGCTACAGATAGGCACGACTCCCGAGGCCCATATTGACATGGGAGCTTTTCTCTCCCTGGTCTACAGAGCAACCCTGCCAGACAGCCACCATGCATCATGTGCTCATGATGCACACACAGACTGTAACAGGAGAGTGCATACAGATGCAGGGCCAGTGACTGAAAGTTGCACCATGAGTTTAGGCTGGTAGACATCCAGGATGATGCATCATCGGATTGGATTTGCTACAACAATGGGGAGCCTTGGTGGACATCCCATGTGTCCGCCTCGCCTCCATATGGGCTTGGTGACAATAGATATTCAGTGTCGCCGTAGCAATGGAGCAGATAATGGCAGCATTCCATTGCAAGCATGGCAGGCGCAGCCACTTGCGACAGTAGTCAGCCAAAACACTGTTACATCGACCCAGCCAGCTGTCCAGAGTGCTAGGTGGGTCAACGAGGGTCCAGCAAGCTGGGTTTGACTCCACGAACGACCACCCTGCAGTCAGAACTGACACGATGATAGCGTTTCTCTGAAGCCACAGGAGTAGCGTGATATTCCCTCAACGCCCCAGATGGTCTCCAGTGGCAGCATTGCATAAGGATAGTAAGGCGTATTATCGATGGATTGCTGTATCAGAGGTGTGCATCTGAAGAGACTTGACAGCCCCTGGTGCCCCCCCCCCCCCTCGCGTCCCAAGGTGCTCCAGATGCTCCACATGATTCCACTTCAGAATCGGCACGACCCTTGCAACGACTTCATGTCAGGTTCTACTGGCCAAACTGCCAATGGGACGTCAAACTGTTTTGACACAGGTGCGACTGCTGCACAACAAATGGCGTGCCCCCCTATACATGTGTGTGTAGTGTGCTTGAAAAACTATTCCAGAGGAGAGAAGGAATCTGAATATTTGCCTGTAGGGATGCTTAGAACCCATCAAACCGGAGAGGATGTGTACAAAGACATCACTCCCTCATTAAACAACGAACAGAAGTGCTGTCATAATGTACTAAATAACTAAACGTAATTATCTGTACACTTCTATTAGACAAACTTCCATCAATATATCTCTGATATGACAGTGTGCCTACATGTGTAGATGTGGCATATGTCTTTCTTTGTGGTGCCCGTATAGTATGTGAGTCCTGGAGACAGTGATGTATGATATACCTTCCTGCCCATGTCATTTCCCCCCTTGTCTACCACTCTCGTGGTCTTTCTTGTGTCCCTCCTCTCCGTGGGTCACTGGGATGCTGGGATAGAGTAATGGAACACAGAATAGATTCAGACATTGATTAAGTCCCCTACTCCACTCAACAAAATCTAAGCTAAGGTGGAGAAAACTCCACTACAATTGTGTCAAGACAGGACTCTAGAAGTATTCACAGGAATATCTATTTTTGAGACAGTTCACAGAAAATAGAAATATAAAATACATAAATTACGATTTTGTATGTCCAAATATTGCTTTTAAAGGGATAGTTCACCCAAAAAAATCGATCTATAGATTAGTCACCCCATAGAGACTTTTCATGGATATTTTTTGGTGTTTGTCGCATAAGCCAATCATTTGATGACCAGCGGACCGGTAGGCAGCGGTTCCGGTTGGAGATACAAAGGAGAGTCTCTCAAAATATCCATGATTTCTAGTCTCCATGGGGTGACCAAAAAGTCATTTGGGGGTTGAACTATCCCTTTAAACTGCTTTGGCACATATTACTGTAAGACAGTTATATGATTGATTGCATATTGTTTAATTGCATATGTTTATAATATGAAAAATATCCGCATCTGGGCTATGAATAGGCAAAAACATACGCAACACATCGTCTATCTATAGATCCGTGTGTGTGTGTGTGTGTGTGTGTGTGTGTGTGTGTGTGTGTGTGTGTGTGTGTGTGTGTGTGTGTGTGTGTGTGTGTGTGTGTGTGTGTGTGTGTGTGTGTGTGTGTGTGTGTGTGTGTGTGTGTGTGTGTGTGTGTGTGTGTGTGTGTGTGTGTGTGTGTTCACGAGTTCCAAGTTGCTCACATGAGTAAGACAGCCGGGCAGCATACATGAATACAGTATATGACTAAGTTGGGTAGGTACCTCATAGAGCCTTTCACATGGAACATCAGAAATGGTTGTCGTGGTGATCCGTCACTGTGGGAACTGATTTCTGCTCCAGTATTCTTTAATGAAAGAAATCTCTCTCACTTTCTTTCTCTTTCTTGTGTTCTGTAATGCAATGAATCTATTCTTCTGTTCCCTCGCTTTCTATCAGACCCCCCCCCCTCTCTCTCTCTGTTGAGTTCTTGTTATAAAACGCAGTCACAGGACATGGCTCGGTCCATTCCTGCACTGCATAAGCACACAGTAAAACGCTCAGTGTTCATTTAACTCTGAGAGTGTAAAAGTGGACCCAAATGGATCTCGTAAGGGTGAAATTAACCCTGAGGATTTTACTGTCTGAGATAGACTGCTCCATCACTGTCACACAGTGCCCAGATTGGGTGCCAAAACCACTAATAAAGACAAGAAACACGCTTTCGCTGCTTGATGAATACCGTTGCTTGCTCTGCAGAATAATAGTTACGCGTGCACGTGTTGTGTGTGTGTGTGGCTCGTGCTGCTATATACCTCCCTCTTCTCTCGCGCTCTGTCTCAATCTTTCTTTCAATCTTGTACAATTGCACGTTATGGAATAAAAGTAATGGCAAGCTATAATTACGTTGTAATGTGAGTGTAATGTAAAATGAAATAAAACTAGAAAAAGTGCTCCTCGGAGCACAGGTCTCCGCCAGGTCAGGTAGGTTATTGTGGCCTCCTGGTGGCGCTATAATAGGCCAATGTTTAAATGGTACCATTTGTTCTTAGGCCTTGCACGGCAATCGGACACTGCATTCATGGTTTGAGGCATTTTGTGCAACATATTTTTTTGCTAAATTAGACCTGCTGGTGGCGCTATAACAGGCCAATGTTAAAAGGGTGGCATTTGTTCCTCAACATACTGTAGTGTGAATGTGCGTGCAAAGTTTGACCGCAATCGGACGGTGCGTTCATGATTTGCGGAATTCTGTTAAAACAAGCCACTACTGCAAACTTTAGATGTCAATCTTAGCCAATGAGGATGGAATATGAAAAATCAAACACATCCGTCTTGATCACATGGACTATGGAGATCATGTGTACCGATTTGCGTGAAATTTGGATAAAATCGGAAGGAGTAATATAAAGAAATGTGTTTTACATAAGTCGGCCTCCTGGTGGCGCTATAAAAGGCAGATGGTTTTTCCTTGACCTCTAGAGAGTGCGCATACAAAGTTTTACACAGATCGGTGCAGTTATAGGTAAAAACATGAATCGGCCTGTTCTAGCGCCACCATGAGGCTGATTTGAAAATTCAAGTGGCATTTCTTCCTCGGCATAGTGGAAATATGCGTGCAAAATTTCACCGAAATTGCATGCTGTGATTTGAGGCATTTTGTTGAAAATGGAGCACTCCTGCAAACTTTGGAAGCCATTTTTAGCCAATCAGGATGGAATATGAAAAATCTGAAAGATAAGTTTTGTTTAATGACTATAGAGATACTGTGTACCGATTTGCGAGATTTTTGGACAAAATCTGTAGGAGTACTGTCAAAAAATATGTTTTGCACAAATCGGCCTCCTGGTGGCGCTATAAAAGGCCCATGTGAAAAATGTGGGGCAGAAGTTCGGAATTGGCATCCAGGGAGTGTGTGTGCACAGTTTCGCTGCGATCAAGCCAACGGTGGCGGAGATTAGCTGGTGACAGACGGACACACGGACACACACACGGACACACGGACGGACGGACGGACGGACGGACAGAGGGTAAAACATACTCTCTCGCCATGCCTTTCGGCCTGGCGGAGACAATAAAACCCCCAACCAGCAGTCAGTATTAAAATCATCTTCAAAAGATCACTGATGTGTATATATTATGATCAAAAGTCAATAAATAATAAAAGAAAAGCCTTGATCAGCGAAAGTTTAGATGGTATTTACCTTCATCTTCATGCCCACTCAAACTGAAAAGGCACTGACAGATGGAACATGTGGCCCATTTCCATCACAGTCGTCTTTAGGGAGGAGAGGAGGGGTGGAGTGAAAAAATACTCAAATTCAAGGATGCTTTTCGGGACAATTCCTACAGCAATGACGTCTGATTACACAACCTCCAGCCCACACTCTCTCCACACACTCTGAATGATTGACCCTGTATATAAGTACCTGGGTTGGTTGGTTCCACAGCAGTTAATATGTTATTAAACAGAATAACCTCTGCCGCTGACCTCTCCATAGCAGCGTATTTACAGGTCGCCAGGGTTATGACTCTACAAATTGCAATTCAACCCCTATTTTCTTGATTGGTTTCTGCTACCTGAGGCAGTTTGCCGCTTGGCTGTGACAGAATCTCGCTGGTCCAAGTGATTGCAGGAAATTGTGGCTCTGGATGATAAAGTAACATAATACTGCAAACAGTCAAATAATCACTATGAGATCTTTTGTGCAACGTAATCGTGTTACGGAACACATCTTCTATCTATAGATCCAGGTATCTGCGTGTGTGTGTGTGTGTGTGTGTGTCTGTGGAGAGATAGGTACTCTCAATCGGCTTTGCGGATTGGTAGAAACACTTGTCCATACGTGGTGATCCCCAAACTCTCCCAAGTTGGGGCTTCATAGATCAGTGCTTCTCAAACTCTTTCATTCCAAGGACCCTTAAATTGATATGCATTTGGCCGCGGACCCCATCTGACAATGTTTTGTGCCAGGGACCCCCAGGAGCGAAGATATGAGTTAAAAATGTTCGCTTTAAAAAATACATGTGCAAAGATTTTCACGAGTTTTCAAAAATAGCAGATCTACAAGTACTTGTATATCTGCTATTTTTTTACCATATTATTTTTGAAATATGGTTAAAGGGGTTAAAATGATTGTGACTATATTAACTCATTTGGCTGGGGACCCCCTGGTATCCCTCAAGGTCATAGACTGGCCTCCAAGTAGCCTACTACTGATAATGGTTAATGGCTATAATTCTCCAAAGCCATTAACCATTAGGGGAGTGCCTTAGCTTGACAAGCAGTATCCAGTCTGTATTGTGCTCCTCACTTTATCACTAAGCAGCTCATACATTTTTGTCGACTGACTTTAGGCTAATTTATACTTTGTTGCTCAACCATTTCGTATGACTGAAACTACATATGACACCCTGGTTAAAGCTTCAAGTGTCCTAGACTCTTCTCCATCCTGGCACCCAAGCTGTGGAATGACCCCCCACCTCCCAATCAGGAATTCAGACTCACTTCCCATTTTCCACCACAGTCCGAAAACTAAAATCTTCAGACTCCACCTCACCCCCTTGCACTCCTTATTTCCTTGTTTCACTACTGGTTGCATATTTTTGCTATTAAAACAGTTACTAGGTTTGATATCTACCTGCTATTCTATACATTTTGTGGCTAGGACATTCATAAATCACTCTATGTATATGTACTTCGCTGTTTACCCGTCATTGATTTGTTGACTAGGGATCATGCCATTTAGTCAGATTTTGTAAGTCGCTCTAGTTAAGTGTCTGCTGAGTGTCTCTAAAGTGTAAATTCTATGTATTTTCAATTGAAAAAAGTGTAATTGCCATGGTTTTCATAAAACACGGTCATGCAGCAAGGTCTAAAGCCTGAGTATTTTGTGCAAGAAGCCTCTAAATCCTCTCCCTTGTTGTCACCTTTCTGATTAATAACTTAATGCACCATTGTGCATAATCTCTGGGAAAAGTACATTCTAGATATTTAGTTAGTACTTCTGAAGTTCCATTTTAAAGATTTATATATCGACATCAAAGAAATCCCAATAACACCATGTAGTGTGAGATGAGGTGATGTGGTCAATCATGACTCGTTCATGGTTCGTCACCTGAGTCAAAGAGAATTAGTCAGTCAGATAACTCATGAATAGATGGAAATCTTGGAATTTAGAAAATATAAATAGTGTGAATATTGCATTTGATCTTGGCATTCAGGCTCTGCTAGAAGACAACCATTTAAGAGCAGGTAGATAAGGGAAAACAGAACCCAAGGAAAGCAGTGCCCACTTGTGGTGCTGGGGTGGTGGTGGGAAGCTAACAAACAAACAAACAAACAAACAAACAAACAAACAAACAAACACATACCAACCCTCAGTGGACTGACAGCAAGAGGACCAACCGTGAATGAGCTGAGCTTAAATAGACTATCAAATTGGTCAGCAGCTTGAAACCTCAGTGTTGCAGATACGTCATATGTGTGCAGTGCAAGTTGCGTGTCCCAAGCCTAACACAGTGGAGGTTACACATACAGTATATATACACAGCAGCAACATATTGGAGCGCATGCATGTAAACATCTTGTGTATCTCTTCTTCTACCAAATGAGTGCAGAGCATTTATAAACGTGACAAGTATTGATGAATTTAACTAATACATTTGAATAAATAAAATGAAAAGATGGTTTGCTTGCAAAGCAGAAGTATTCTAAATCTATTATACAGGAAAAAAAGTGAGAATTAATTATCATTGGCACTTCTTTGGTAATATATTTTGTCTCCGGCTACTTTCTCGAATTAAAAACATTGAAATATGACACCTAAAATCAATTAACAACAGAGAGACGTGTCATGTAGACAAACGGCATAATTCAATACTACAAGGAATCAAATTCCATGTGTTATTATTATAATATCCAGCGGTAATCAGTAAACATGACCAATGGCAATAACATGCCTCTATTCAGCATACCATATTGGATCCTTGCCAAGTACTTTGTCAGGCAGTTGGTGCTGAACTGTAACCGACACATTCCTTTCCACAGTCTGTACGCAGTATGGATAAATCAACACTGAGGACTTTAACCCATTAAATCCGGCAACGCGTCTATGTCACTTTAACATTCCTTTGGCTATTCAAAAATAGCAGATCTACAAGCTCAGAAAAATCTTGGGTATCTTGAAAATGTGTGCAAATCTTTGAATATATATATATTTTCAAACTTTTTTTAACTCAAATATTTGCTTCTGGGGGATTCAACAAATGTCTTCTAAATCCTAACAGTTAAAAAAAAAAGTTTTAACTTATGTCGCTATAATATCAGTGGTTCTCAAACTTTTTCATGTTCAAGGACCCCCAAAATTAAACGTATTTGGCTGCGGACCCCAATCTCAAAATACGTTGTTCCAGGGACCCCCCCCAGAAGCAACGATTTGAGTTACAAATGTTCGCTTTAAAGTATATATATATTGAAAGTTTTGCACACATTTTCACGATTTTTCAAAAATAGCAGATCTACAAGCGCGCGCGGATCTACAAGCACAGATCTACAAGACGAGCTTGTAGATCTGCTATTTTTGAATAGCCCAAAGAAATCTAAAAATGACACAGATCCATTCCCGGTCTTAAAGGGTTAATGCATATTTTCTCCTTTGGCTAGCTAATGATATCACTGTACAAACACAGTAACGAAGCAAACGAAGGCTCGTCCGCCAACTCCGGGAATGAAGGTATTATTTTTACCATGCTGGCCTGCTGTCAGCTGTTACCAAGACAACCGCTCTCTGCCATTGTTTAGTCAGGCAGTGGCATTATTTTTATAACGCTCTGAAGGAAGAAAACTTGGACTTTGGAGGCTCCCATTAAGAGAGTTGTAGCCTCCTCCGATGCTGGCCTTGCAGGCTTGGGCTACTATGAGTTCTGCATCTCAGCTGGAGAGAAGCCAGGTGCTTGTAGGCAGACGGAGCAGCAAGATGCTGCAACACTGTATTCAATAATAGCATCTCTATGTAATACAACCCCAGAGTTATCTGTATCATATCTGATTTGCCCAGGATAGATATCAGTACATTGCACACATACAGTAGAGGTGTATACTTATACTGCGGAAAACGATCTCACATCGATATCACCTCTGAATCATTTATTTAAAGTGAGTGTGATAGAGCCTATTGTCAAAAGTGTTAATTCTGGGACAATGAGGTATTTTTATTTTGCCTTTTGGTGTTGTCCCTGTCCTTGACTCATATTTACAATATAGTAAAACAAAAGAAAGGGAAAAAAAGAAGAAAGAAAATAAACTATCTTGAGCTCACTCTTACTACTCTAGTAGTTACTATTTTACTGCGTTATATAAACTTTATGGAGTTCTGCTCTGTCACATATTATATCTTAATGGGTGGTGAGGTTTGGTAATAATGTTAAAAAGGCTGGTGATTAAAGTTAGCCTTGAGGTTAATGAACTGATTGAGAGGTTGTCTTTAATACAGTCTCCTTGAAAGAGAGAGAGAGCAAGATAGAAGGAGTGCATAAACATTTAACTTTTTATTTTTTTTGAAATTTAATTATTGTTTTATTTTTCAGAAAACCTGAGAAACGCAAGAAGATAAGAGGGAAGTAGAAAGAATCTGAGGAAGTGATATTTAAAATAAAAGAAGGCGGGAAGAGAGAGAGAGAGAGAGAGAGAGAGAGAGAGAGAGAGAGAGAGAGAGAGAGAGAGAGAGGAGAGAGAGAGAGAGAGAGAGAGAGAGAGAGAGAGAGAGAGAGAGAGAGAGAGAGAGAGAGAGAGAGAGAGAGAGAGAGAGAGAGAGAGAGAGAAGAGAGAGAGAGAGAGAGAGAGAGAGATGAGAGAGAGAGAGGAAGAGAGAGGAGAGATCGAGAGAGAGAGAGAGAGAATGAAGCATGACTGACCAGAGTGATTGTCATCGGTGTATGCGGCAGACAGTGGGTGGTATTGACTGCTGTTTCATCACCCCAAAAATGAGTTATTGATCAGCCTATTATGAAGCTTTGTATATCTCAACAACACACACTCACGCACACGCACACGCCACCACACACGCACCACATGTTGGTAATGGGCTGCCTGTCAGTTTACAGATTGATTAACAGACACTTGCGTGCACTATATTTTCTCTCTCCCTCTGACTCACAAATATTACAAAAGTACGCACGCGCACACACACACACACGCGCACACGCACGCACACGCGCACACACACACAATACCTTTTGCCTTTCTCATCTGCAGCCCTCCATCACAATGCTATCTCCCCTCATTATGTCTCCTTTGTGTTCCTGCCCCGGTAGCTAAGAGCCACGGGGCCAGATCGCCTATTGTTGGGACCCTGTCTATCAAGCAGCGCCGCTTGCCTTATCAGAATGAACATTACCATAACACTGAATCTGCTGGCATCCTCGCCGCTTCCGCCGGCGAAAAACAGGAAATACAGAAGGTGAGCCGAGCCAAGACCACAATACAGTCCCCACATAATGGTGTCCTGACATTTCCAACCCTGCAGACAGATTGAAGACTAATAGCTTTTGTGTGCGTGTGTGTGTGCGTGCGTGCGTGCGTGCGTGCGTGCGTGCGTGGTCTTTGCACATACTCCTACGGGCGGGAGGAGTAGGAGTCCTACGACAGTCCCCACACACAGAAATGTGTGTGGGGAGGATCAATTAGCATAACAACTAATTGGGGAGAAAAAGGGGTAAACAAATAATTGGCTACTCTAAATTTAAATAAAAAATAAAACGCTGAACGTTCTTGTTCATAAAAAAATATCTTTGTTTCAGCAAAGGATACAATCCTATTCAGAGAATCTCATCGAGGTCCGCTCAGATTTCCGACCTCCCATTATTCCGACGTCCCAATAGTCCGACAAGCGTTGGGTTAGTGTGAGGTTAAGAGTTAGGGTCAGGGATAGGGTTAGTTTATAATGGGGCCAGTCGGACCAACCATCTCATCTCAGTAATGGAATACAGGAAGCCTCAGATTGGATTGGAGATAGTTTAAAGACGGGGTGCCGTGATTTTCAGTGATTTTCCCCCCTTAAAACATGATCATCAGGTATTATGGTTATACTAGGAGGAAGATTTTTTTCAAAAAGTGTACAGAAATGTTTAAACTTATGTTTTTATGTGGACACACCTCCAGTTCATTAAGTATACCTGGTTCTCACCTTAGCACCTCCTCCACCACCCTAGCACCACCCCACCTGTCCTAGTCCCTCCTCCTCCTCATGCCCACACCTGTTGTGTTATGATAATGAGGGGGAGGGTATGTTTTTACTATGGCACTAAAGGGCTGTTTTTCTATTGGCACGTTTGACCCTCAAGGTTTCAGCCTGCAGGTAGAAACTCAAAATAGTCAGAGAAGACATAAAACACCATAAAAACACCACCAGGGGGCTTAATGAAGTTATATCAACCTCATAGACACATGAAAAATCACACCCAGTGTGAAGTGGGCGGTGTGGTCACAGTGGTCATCACAGTGATGGAAGTTCACTTAAAGAAAAGTAAAATTGTGGACCAACCATTGTACACCCCTAACTAAAAAAAAACCCATAAATGTGTTTTTTTAAGGCAAAAAAAACAATAAATGTGTTTTTTTTAAGTGCATAGTCCTATTTATAGGGCTATGCACATGTGTCATGTTTCACTAGCCAATCACAGTCCTGAATAGACTGTGATTGGACAATCACGGTGCAGGATTAGGGGGGTACACTGGTGGCCAATCACAGCGCAGAGTTGGGGGGGTGCAATGTCCAAACCTCACATATAGGGGCGGTTTCACCGCCCAAAAACAGAAAAAGTGCAAAACTATGGCACCACCCCTTTAAAAAATCACACCCAGTGTGAAGTGGTCATCACAGTGGTCATCACAGTGGTCATCACAGTGGTCATCACAGTGATGGAAGCTTACTTTTAAAAAAATGGATAACCATTTTATAGGTTATTAATGTCATCATGTGTCTCGCTAGCCAATCACAGTGCTGAATAGAGTCAGCCAATAGAGTCAGCCAATCACAGTACAGCTAGGGGTGTACTAATGAGCCAATCACAGTACAGAGAATCCCACCCCCACTTATAGGGGCGGCTATACCGCCCAAAAATATCTCATTTTAGGAGGAGAGGAGAATGAAAAGTGACATAGAGGTATTGGTCAGTCAGTATTAAACATGGAGAGAACATGAGAGTGTGATTGTAAGAGAGAGAGAGAGAGAGTGTGTTTATCATGTGCTTATGTGGCTCTGAATCTGTTCTTGAGAGATTAGGGTTAGGTAAGTGGTAGGCATGTAACGATTTATTGTGAGACAATTAAAATCGATTCAAACTGGTGACGAATGAAATCGGTGAAATAAAACAATTATCGCGCTGCAAACGGCAGAGGGCGCAATCTCCCTTCCTTGTTCACCGCCTACTATTTCTGCCTGCGTTCTGTCGTCACCTACTGACTGGCAATTGTGCAATAGGCTACGTTCACCCGGCCGAACGTCTCAGACTATGACATTTAAACAACTGGCTAGCGCTGCATAAAGAGGGAAATGTGTATCGCAGGTAGGCATAAACATGTTTATTTGATTGATGAATGGCCCAAACTAAAAACACTGTTGAAAGGAGTTTGACGTTGTCTGTGGTCTGATACAATTGTTAAATTATTAAATTTGATTATTATTCATTGAACTCAGCAGCCGCACTGAGGCGCCCCAGATAAGCAGTTTTCATTAGAAGCCTAGTTGTAAGTTTCCCTTATTACATAAATGTGTTGCTTTGTGTGTGTTCCTGTATGCTGAGAATGTACTGTAGCATAGATTTAAAAAAAAACATGTAAATCCCAAGCTTGGAACAAAGGCTAAGCTTTAGTTTGTTTATTTGAAGAGGTTTTCTTTATAATTTATTTATTTCATCTGGGATATATGTGAATCGTTACATGCCTAGTAAGTGGGGAACATTGAACCCGGGAAACCTACACTCCCTGTATTGTATAAGTGCCTTTTGATTTCAGATGTTTCAGGTGTACTGTACATTTCTCTTTTTGTTATGCTTCATTTCAGATACGTATATCAGTGTAGAGAGTCAGGGAACCAAGGGCAGAGAGAGAGGAGAGACATGTGAGACAAGAATTCCGGTCCTCGCGTAACATAATGGTCTATACACTTACTGGCTGAGCCAGCAGGCACCCCAGATTGCCCAGAAGTACATTTCTCAAATGAAAGGAGATATGCACTCATATACATTTTCTAGTAAATTATATACATTTTAAAAATGTAATAAAGCATTTTCTAATATCTTGAGGATTTTGAGTATTTGTGAGGTCTATTTCCTGTGAACTATCTTGTTTCAATGATTAGACGCATAATATAAATGGAATTTGTAACTGCAGGGTGGTGTGTGTGTGTGTGTGTGTGTGTGTGTGTGTGTGTGTGTGTGTGTGTGTGTGTGTGTGTGTGTGTGTGTGTGTGTGTGTGTGTGTGTGTGTGTGTGTGTGTGTGTGTGTGTGTGTGTGTGTGTGTGTGTGTTTGAGTTAAAGTACATGTAAATGTGCACGTTTGTTTGTTGGCAGGGAATATGAAAAAAATAAGGACAGGAAGCACTTCAAAAAGTATGAGATAGATAAAAAAAGAGAACATTTAAGTGACTTACCTCTCAGCATGGCCTCTGCGGTGCCTGAGGGTAACCAGGACCCCATTTCTGCTGAGCTGGCCCTTTCTCCTGCCTGCCTTAAATGAGGTCCGCTGGGCCCCATCTACAGCATGTGAGATCAAGTAATCCTTGGTCTTAGAAACCACAGTTTCTACACGTCAAATAAAGTGTTCTTTTGATTCTCTTTTGAACCATGTTCATACTAAACAGTAAAATCCTGTATTAATTTAACACCCGGGGAAATTGCTATTAATTTAGTAAATAAATGACTTTGATAATTGTAAAAGAGGCAAATTTTTTTATTAAGCTACATCAATTTGTTATTTTTGCTATTGCACATTTCTTATTGTTGTACCTTACCTACTGATAGGTAATAGGTGATAATATTATTATATCAAATTTCTGCAGAACGGCAAAACACCTTGTGCTAATTCTTCCATGACTTGTTCTGAAAATGAACACTTTTCAGAACAGACATGACCAAACAATACAACTTGTTTTATTGAGATGTTCTGTCACCTGCTAGACTAGTGAGGACCCAATTAAGTGGGCAGTGATCAAAAACATGACTTGGTGCTTTAATGCAGTTGACAAAGGTAACAAAGAAAGCTCTCTAACAAACTGAAACACCTCAACACATGACAATGATCCAACACGGATTGACTGGGGAAAAAGACTGATATATGGGGGTGATTACAAATGAGAAACACCTGGGGTAGACAGGAACAGGAATACAATTACAAAACAAAAGAAAATGAATGAGGTACAACGTCTCAATTATGACATTTTCAAAGCAAAAACATGATCGCCTTAATCGCTTAAAGGACGACATCATCCATTTTCAACCTATCTTCATATAATAGGTCCTCACTAATGCTCATTATAATATGGTACCATTTTTGTCTACTTGGTCTGTGTCTCAGAGGAGGGCTGTGGACAGTTCAGAAACCCGCCTACCACTGACATCATCGATGGAGAATCCAAGCTTATAGAAACTGCAGCCTATAATGCTATAATGGAAGCCATCGTTCATTTTCTGCGAATATTCCCTCCAGAATAAGGATGCTGGGGTTCAAGTGGTTAAATGAATATACAAATCTTCTTGAATGACAGTTTTTTTTGTGTTCGGTACGAGGTCACGAAGCTGATGAGTGCTCATGAATCAGACTGACGTACAGTAGATGTTTTCCACTCAAACCTGATCTTGCCCACTTGTTGTTATTAAGGGATCTTACTGCCTGCTACCACGATAAGTGCACATGCTCAAACATGGCAAGCAGGACAACCACTGAATGAGCAAGGTTTATTGACTCTGATGCGATTCTGTATTGTATTGACTAGCCTACCTATACATACAAGTAGGATGTAGAATCAATCAATATCAACTTATTTATTATTAAAGTAACAGACAGATGGTAGTCATGGAGAAACTGGTGCAATTTCTTTGTAAAGTACCAACAGGTCAGGTCTGAAAGGTTTCAATTCAAAAGAACTGATTCTGTCATGAGAATCGGACTGCCCATCACTAATTGGTTGGCTATCCAGGGTGTAACCTGTGTTCCAGTTCTCCAAATGCACTATTCAGTCAGCTGCTGCTCATTGGCCAGTAATGAATATTTAAGGGTCGGAAAGGAATAATAGTGAGCTTTGAATTACAAAAGTCAGTCTGACTGTTTTCACCTGATCTGAATTCACCAATGTATTTTTGTCAGACACTTGAATAAACTAAATCCGGATTTATACTTGTGCTAAGTATTGCAGAGTTATAAGACATTTCAGAACTATAAGTATAAAGAAATTGCAGAACTATAAGTTCACGATGCACCGTGCTGTGATGCATTGTGAACTTGTAGATCTGTTATTTTAGGTGTGTGACATGCTTACAATTGAGGCGTAATAAGAGAAGCACAGAAAGTCATGGAAGCATTCATTTCTTATGGATTTTGACACAGAGATTGGAGCTTGAAGTGAAACTATTTAAAGACTCTCCATCTGATGCTGATTACAAACCTGGGCCCCATGTGACTGAGGGCGGTTTCAGACTGGATCCGTTTGAATCGAAGCGTTCCCGAGTACGCTTGGCTTCTCCCAGCTGGTCAGCATTCACACTGGCCAAAATCCTTTCGTACTCGACCTCTTAATTTAGCAGTAATGGTAAATATGTGCCTCATGGGGGCGCTGTTGACTATGGGGCTTTGGAAGAGAGAATGTCATTCTCAGAAGAAAAGTCACTCTAGAGTGAATAATAAAGTTTGACTGTGTTCCTGACAATGTCTTGAGTTATAATAACAACAGATCAACAATACACAACCAAAGCAGTGTGTGCACTGGTCTTTGAAACCTCGAAATGTAACGTCGTCTGTTAATATGATATTGGCGTCACGGACGCATCCTTGGTATGACGTCACGGACTAACCCTTGGTGTATTTATCCTTATAAATACGTTCGCCACACATGTGTTTTTTGTTTATTATTTTTCACGGCTCGTGCTACTCAAACACTAGCGGGATTATTATTTCTTGTCAACATTCAAGTAGAACAATGAGAAGGTATAACCCAGCTAAAATAATGCGTCATTATAACAAATATAAAAATGATATATGATTAGCAGTCCAGTCTGTCCACTTCCTTCTCTTGGTACGGATGGATTCACACTGCCGCGTTCCGTTCCCGACTCCGCAGCAATCGGACCCGAGACTACCTCCCCAGGTGGTTTCGAGTACGGTACGGTGATGCGTTACGGGGAACGGTTCGCTACGTTCACACTACCACAACATCTGCCATGTGGTCTGGAGTGCGCACCCGGGACCTGAGTGTGAAACGGCTCTGAGATGCCTCCAGTCTAAATAAGGGCAAACAATTGTTACGGAGACCTGTTTCAGTTGCAATCTGTTTGTCTGTGGGCCGTGCACACGCCAACCTCTGAGGGTGTATATGAGGGCTTGAGTAATGACAGGGTGTGTAAAAGTGCTTCCATTCCATTCCATTAAAGAAGACTGCAGTGATTTCTTATGGTGAAAAATGTGTGAATTTGGATGAGAGCCTGCTCTCTCTCCATGAAATGGACTGTTCTGTATTCACTATGGCAAAACAAATGGCTATTTTTTTTAATTCACATTATATATATTATCTAGTTACATTGTTTATCTATGCTTTGTTTCTGTTTTGCAAACTTTTGTGCAGGTTAGCACTGTTGTCGTATGCGACAGTAGTATGAACACATCTTGTTTTAGTTGAAAACAATTAAGTAACAAATATGAACCCATTTAGACCTGAGGCCGATTCTAAATCCTGAAGTTTTCTGAAAAACTTCAAATATTTATTCAAAACTTACAACAAATGTACGTTGCTATATACTGTACATAGCAACAAGAACCCCAAAAGAGGTTCCCGTCCTGAAAGGTATAGTTACAAATAGGGGTTCCCGCCCCAAAATGGATGCAAATGGTTTATTCTTGTAAATCTTTATTTAAACATTTACTGTAAAAAAAAAACACACATTTGCTCCATAGCCTGTAGAATGTTGGGGATATGCAAAACCTTCAGTGGATGTCATTTTGTGGTTACATTTTGCTCTGACATTCCGGTGTTAAATGTGACGTTCTTTCAATCAATCCCTGATCATACAATCAGTTTAATTGCATTGGCATATTATCCAACTGGCCAGCCTCCAATCTATGGCACATTATTTTGGTACTGCCAGCCTGTCCAGATGGGCAGGTGACATGTTACTAGCCAGGGCTTATTGAGACAGCGAGGATGGCTTTGACTGGATGCATGCATGCAAGACACACATGCAGACTATAAACAACAAATTACAAATGGCCTCACAAATGGCATCCGTGTCATGCTTGTTTTAGGCTGACCAGGTCAGAACTGTTCAGTACAGTAGCAATTCAATTACTTTCGTTTTTATTTAATTGTATTACCGTGATTTAATATTAGACGGTATCTGTAGGGCATTTCATTATCCACCTGCTGTCGTCAGTATGGAATGTTTTCTGTATAACTTTGTTAGCTGCATGTCATTATAGGGTTGGGCAATTAACCAACAATATATCAAAATGATATTTAGAACCAATAACTGACTTACAACCAAATAATCAAGAAGCAAGCTTTTATAATTATACATTTATATATCTTTTATTTTTTCCTCTCTTATACCGTATATCAATGAATCAACATAATGATTTTTTTATAGATTATTATTATCGACTAAATCAATTAGTCTGATTAACCACTTAACCCTGTATTATACTTTGTTGTACAATGGTGGTGTAAAAATAGCTCACTGTGAGCTTGAAGATCAGCTATTTTCACTCCCAAAATGTTTTTCATTAATCGTAATCTAGGCAAAAGTTTGAAATAATATTGATTATTTATTTGAATGTATCACCCAGCCCTACTACATGAATGAAATCTTAATTAGCAATTAGCACTTTTATTTAAACTGGCTTGATGCTAGTAATTGAGAGGATATTATGCTGAAAATGCAGGGCATTGTTTTTATCATTTGAAGTTCGAGATAAACATTCCATTCTCAGGACTCTCCTGTGAAATGTGGGACAGGTGGTCACCATTCTTAGTTTTTCTTTGGACCTACTGCTCCCATGCACTACCTGTAACAATACACAGCAAACTCCTGAGTGTTAATTTAACTCTGAAAGTGTAAAGTTTGACCGTTATGGAATATGGATTTCTCATAAATTTATTTTTTACACAGAAGTTAGATTAACAATACTGGTAGTCAACTGAAGCCTCTTTCATCCTGACTGGCAATATTCCAGACCGGAACTTCTCAGTTTACCCTTCCAAAAACACCAACAACATGCTGCCTTGTTTGATGTACAGTGCACACACCCACAACTGTCCTGGGGCCCATCCATTGGTAGAAAAACACTGATCCAGACCCATCTGTCTTTTTTTCTGTCGATGTCCATTCATTCATCTCCATGTCTACCACAGAGATCTGTGTTGGAGGCTCTGTAAACAATCACATCCGTCACAATGTTGGTGTGGGAAGCCCTTTGAAGGATGGGTGGGTTGTGACACAAAGTTCCCATGCCAGCTGTTATTGTGTGCATACAGCCGTCTGCTCTCTCACACAGCTCTGCACAAGGTTTGTCGAGGCCAAACTGTAAAAAACAAACCAGTGAATTCAAGCTCAAACAAGACAGGGTCTAATAAACGGCATAGCTTCCATTATGTGGATCTTGGAATTCACGTGGCCAGTCTATGACTATTTTTTTATTTCATTGGCACTGAATGAGTTAAGTCGTTAATCGCAATTATTTGTAGACAAGTAATCATCAACTTAAATGTAGTAATCGTGACAGCCCTACCTAGCTTACATGGCTCTACAAGCTTACATGGGAGCTTGTAGGTCTGCTTAGCTATTTTTGGCGTGCAACACTGTCGTACGACGGAGTACACGTTCAGACGTTAGAATGTTGCAGAGACAAATCACAGCGCTCTGTATTAACTCTATATGGTATTACCCAGCGCTAGCTGCCCCAAGCAGAGCTGCTGGAGAGAAGCACACAGAGATCACATACATGACCGCACACAGAGAAACCTCCCTCCGTCTCTTTATGCTAATCTCCAGCAGCAGAACATGACTATTACATGAACTGATTCACACAGCTAGGCGTTTGATGTGACCATGAGGGGATTTTTCAATCCTGTGTGTGTGTGTGTGTGTGTGTGTGTGTGTGTGTGTGTGTGTGTGTGTGTGTGTGTGTGTGTGTGTGTGTGTGTGTGTGTGTGTGTGTGTGTGTGTGTGTGTGTGTGTGTGTGTGTGTGTGTGTGTGTGTGTGTGTGTGTGTGTGTGTGTGTGTGTGTGTGTGTGTGTGTGTGTGTGTGTGTGTGTGCGCGTGTCAGTGCGTGTCACACGCATGTGCGTGCACCCATTCTAATTAGGTTTCAGCTGGTTAATGGGCAGAGAGCTGATAGTGTGTGATGAACTGGGTCTAATGTACAGTTAGTCTCCTGGGGTCCATCAGCTCCAATGTCCACACACACACACACTTCAGCAAACAGCTGTAGATAGGCACACAAGACATTACCTTCCTCTTATATTTCTGCAATGTATTTTCATTGTATTTTTGTCTAGACTGTAGAGCAGGCTTAGCTCAATGAAAGCACATTTCCGTGACTGGCTGAAGGCTGCAGCATACTTAAACTACGGTTGGCGAGGTATTACGAATAAAATGACGTCATTGCGGAGAGAGCGAACGAACGCATTCCCATTCTGAAGTTCTTTTCATGACTTCTTGCACCTCCAAGATTTTCTAACATCACCGCAGATCACACCAATGTGAATCACAGTGCTCATGATTCATTTTGTTTTATTTCCGTAACATACTGTAGGCTACTATTGACAGGTTTGAAGGAAGGTTAGGAGGTACAAACCTCTATAATCCCTCTCTGAGGGGTAAAAACACAACCAGGAGGCAATCATTTCATGGAGAGAGACAGCACACAGAAACAGTCCCTCCAGGCTACTATGGGATGCTGGTTGGCCCAACAACAAACGGTAACTGAAACAGTCGGCACTGGGAAGTGGGCACCATTTTCTCTACTGTCTAAAATTACTGTGGCAAAATTTCAATATTCAACATTCAGTGACATTGTGGTGCCCACTCTTCCTGTATTCTAACAAACTACAGTAGCCAATGGCAAATCTCTCCATGTATTCCCGCTGCCTCATCGCTTTCAAATGAGGCGAGTTTCAAACTCGCTTTAAAAATTGTTTCCAAAGTTTTCGTTTTTTGTGTGTTAAGTGGTAATGTAATCAAAAGCAGCTTACTTCATTCTAAGATTACTAGCTCATTACCAACTATGTCTGGTGAATTCTGTGCAGGTCGTGTATGGATAACACCCAAACAAGCTCAATACATGGGGAAGGAAAACACCTGTTTCAAACAACTAGTGCCTCCCTTCTGTGGATATACGAACATGACCTGCCTGTCAGACAATTTGCTTTACTGTATATCAAAATGTTCTCAAAAACAGACAACTGAATGTCTTTCCAAATATTACTTCCAAAGAGAAATAGACCAAACTGAAGCCTTCTAAAATGCTGTGGAATCTTTCCGGATACCTGTTTGTCACACTCCTACTTGAGGGGATGTGCAATAATCATGGACCAATTGCTTTCAGACGTATGTCATCATTCTGTGCCATTTGCAGAGAATGTGTATCATAATCCTGGCTTGGCTGACAACCAAAATACATAGAGTTGTGACTTTACTGCTATGAACAGCAAATTGCTCACCAGTGAAGTCATCGGATTAAAGGCCTTTGCAGACAGGGTGTGGTTTTTCGCACAGAAAAAACTGACATTTAAAAAAAAAATAACGCATGGTTCTCTATGACCTCATGCACACCGGCTCCGAATTTGGCGTGCAGCAAGTGCTGCGGCGGTGCGTTTTTTTCCCCAATCGAACCCAGTTCGATTTGTGAGTCTTTTCGCATGCGGTAAAAACTGATTGACCAATCGCACCCTGTCTGCAAAGGCCTTAAAGGGGAAATCCACCCATTTTCAATATTTAACTATGTCATTAATATAGCATAAAGGAGTTGTGTGGAAATAAGAAAAAATTTAAAAAAAAATTAACATTGCAAAAAAATTTAACATTGCAAAAAAATTAACATTGCAAATTACACCATGATGAGTCATCACAGTGTAATTTGCAATGTTAATTTTTTTGCAATGTTAAATTTTTTTGCAATGTTAATTTTTTTTTTAATTTTTTCTTATTTCCACACAACTCCTTTATGCTATATTAATGACATAGTTAAATATTGAAAATGGGTGGATTTCCCCTTTAAGTGAGTCATCTAATCAGATTTAAACTTCAACTTGGCTTTCATTGTCGCTCTCAAGTTCACAGCTGTAAAAGAGTGGGTGAACTGCTTTAGTGCAAGCTACCCCCAAAATGCACTTACATTTTAAATAAAAATAGGAGCAAAGTCTCAAATCTTAAAACAAATCATATACATGATGTGTGTAAAAAAGACTATCTCAGTCTCTTGTACAAATACAGTAAAATACATCATATAGAAACACATCATATAGAAGCAGATATCAAATATGCATAAAATGTATGGGCATGGGAGTGTATCTACCTACGGTCAAGCATGTAAGACTGGCATGGCAACAGGCCTCAGTGCCTATTCATAAACCTGATGGCCTGGCTGTGGGAACTGTTCCCTATAGTCTGTTTGTTCGGCATTTGATGCTGTGGTCTTGCCTGTCTGAAGGTATAGTAGCAGTGTGAACAGACACTCTGCATTCGAAGGTGGTGCAATTCTTGTTGTTGCTGCTGTAGAAATCTCCTGAGGATAAGTAAAGGGGGCTCAGGTTGGATCTTTTCATCCACCTGAGAGGCTATAGTGCTTGCCAACGTGTCGTCAACACGGGGGGCGTGGCATAGTAGCTGCAGACATACTGGTGGGGGACAATGTTAAGTCAACCTGTTTATACCCCACAAAGATGTCCGTCGCTACCAAATGACAGTTGTTGACGCCTTTTTTTTGTATATGGTCCACGTGCAAGTCCACGGAGATGTCTGTGCTGAGAAACTGGGCATGCTCTTTTCTCTGCTTCATTTAGTCAACAATCAGCTCATGACTCAATAAGTACAATACCAAGTGATTACACTTTTGAAAATGTTGGGAAAAAAAGATGCTTATCAGGTACTCCATCCACCAATGTAATGCGATTTTTGGGATTCTTTTCATTAAGATAAGCAGTAGGTGGCACTAATTCTCCAGACAGGTGAGACGTATATGTGTGACGTATATTTTTGTTTTTGCATTTCATATGAAAGCAGAGAATCAGAGCAACAAATTGAGATATTGCTTATTTGGATTGACTCAATGGTTTTGGAAATAAATCTTATATAATTGAATCAAATCTGAAAACACAAAACAGAGAAACACACACACACACACACACACATGCGCGCGCACACACACGCACGCGCACATAGACGCACACGCGCACACGCACACATACACCTGCCCTAAAGAATAATGGTTGAAGTGGGATCCAGAGAGCAGAACACCTCTCCCTTCATCTCCCAGTAGGACCATCACTCAACGCTGAATGGACTCTCTAACAGAGGGATAAGTAGAGATAGAGAATGTATCATTCATCATTGTTAATCTGAACACATACAAACAAGTCTGAACAAGTTTCATCCTAATTATTTGCAGAGTGCAACCCATGCAGTGTCTGTTACTGATAAAAACTAGTATTTAGTCTGGATTTCAACCAAATTGACTATACACTGCCCTTTTGGTTAGAACATTTGTTGAATCATTGGTCTGTTCAAAGTTTAATCTTTACAAGAGTAAATGTAAAGTCAGGAATACAATTTTTATGGCGTGGCACCGAAGGGGCCTTGCCGTCTTGAAAAGGATTTTTCTGTATTTCTGTCTGTCTCTATATTTGTCTCTATTCTCATCTCTGTGCCCTCAAAAGTATAAAGCAAACCACAGCTCAACTTGCCACGTGCATAAAATGACCCACAAGGCCAAGTTCAGTAGGATGTTATCAAGGTTAGCACACAGAGCTCACATTAGCACATAATTGGTGATGGGGGGGATATTCATTTCTTCTCCAAAGCCTCCAATCGCAATCTATGGTGCTTCCCTGTCACCTTTGGTCTTCTATGGTAATGGTGCTTCCCTGTCTTCTATGGTGCTTACTACTTACCTGTTTTCTATGGTGCTTCCTATGGTACTTACCTGTTTTCTATGGTTCTTACTATGGTGCTTCCCTGTCTTCTAGGTGCTTCCCTGTCTTGTATGGTGCTTCCAATGGTGCTTTCCTGTCATCTATGGTGCTTCCTATGGTGCTTTCCTGTCATCTATGGTGCTTCCTATGGTGCTTCACCATAGGAAGCACCAGACAGGGAAACACCATAGGCAGCACCATAGATAGATAGATACTGTAGATAGATAGATAGATAGATAGATAGATGCATACATACATACATAAACACTTTTAACTACTAGACTTATAAATACACTTTTAAATTGTAAATTACTACAATTATAAAAACACTTTTAAACAGTAAATGCAATAAGCAGGACGCTGCAGGAAATTGAACCCCGTCCTAGTAAACCAGGAGTGCCACACGTGTCTTTTGCTTCTTGACTTATTTACAGGTTGAAGAAATTTCAAGTCATTTACATTTCTACTTTTACATAAAGACACTTTATTACACACAGAATTACTGAATATTTGTAGATGTTTTTGAATGATGCGTACAAATCTCTTTCATGTTGCTCAGATAGGAGCATCTTCAGAGCCCAGAATTCTCTCCAAATGGTCCAAAATCCTTTGATGAAACGTGAAAAATAATCAATACATTGGATGTAGCTTGGGGCGATCTTTTAAACCCTAATTTTTATGTTAGGCTTAAACAGGCTGGGATCCAGAATCCCTCATCTGGGCAACAAAATGATGACACTTTTAATGTTCACACTTTAACTGGTTGAAGTATGATGCCACCTTAAGCTTTGGCTGTTGTCTTTAAATAAGTATGGTGATAAATAATATATTATTGCAGCTTGGTGGCACAGAGGGGAGAGGGGGCAGGAAGGGTTTAGCAATCCTGATGTATAAAGAATAATAATGTTTTCTTCCATACTTCCCCACTGGCTATGAGCCTCATAGTATGAGGAACATGATAAAATACAGAGTGCTCATTTAACTCGGTAAGTATTTAGTGTCAAAACTATTCATATTGATACCTCATTCATACAGCCTTTATTTGTGTAAAATCAACCGTGTTCCAAATCAAAATTGCGTTGCTTTATTGCCACGCAACATTTGTGTTCTGTGTGGATGTATTCATAAAACAAACAATTGCTTGAAAATAATAATAATACAATTTCAGATTTATTGCACACACAAAGTAAATGTGTGAAAGTGTAAGGACACTGTGAAATCAATATTCAGATTTCACTGTGTGCTTTGTGCATCAGTGTTGGAATTGGGAGTTAATTTTAATTAATTACATTTTGCAAGTTAAGTTGAACAAAGACACATAGTCCTTTTCAGCAGTAAAAAGTGATGATCTCACATCAAGACTGTACCATATTTAGCTTTGACAGTCAGAGGACACGTTTTACATGAAAAATGCACCAATGCCTGCTGATGCGGCATTTTATCATCAAAGACCTTGATGGTCAGCTGGTTTACAAAGACTAGAGCAGGGAATCAGAAACTCCAATGTGACTGCCATCAGGCTGTAAAGATATTACACAATTTACCCCGCAAATACCATCATGTGGTGATTAAAACAACTACAAGGAGCTGCAAATTATTCAAAGAAACATATAAATGTACATTATTACATTGCTACCATTTTCACCCTGGCATGTCGGTGAAAAGCTTCAATATCTTCTAAACATCTTCCACCAATCTAGCTCACAATGTGTTGCAAAGTAGTGGTTATGGTGGTGGTTATGGTGGTGATGTGTGTCGTCATACATTAGCTGTCAGTCACTGTGTCTCACTGCTACAAAAGGACACACACACACACACACACACACACACACACACACACACACACACACACACACACACACACACACACACACACACACACACACACACACACACACACACACACACTTCCTTGCCTACTGTGCCAGTACGCGGCTCTTCTAATTAAGGCCAAGTATCTGCAGGGGGCCAAGGGAGTGCATAACAACATCTGAGTGGAAATGACACAGAGGTGTTGTAAAGCCATCAGTATGCCAGGCAGACGTTATGCCATCCACCCCTGCAGGAACACAAACACCTACGCTTATTAATAAAAATTCCTGTCACTGAGATCCAGGGGCTTTTGTTGGTGTCTCTGTAGTTCAGATTATTAATGTGTGTATGTGTGTGTGTGTGTGTGTGTGTGTGTGTGTGTGTGTGTGTGTGTGTGTGTGTGTGTGTGTGTGTGTGTGTGTGTGTGTGTGTGTGTGTGTGTGTGTGTGTGTGTGTGTGTGTGTGTGTGTGTGTGTGTGTGTGTGTTGTTGCTGCTGTGGTTGTGTGAAGTTATCTGCAGCATTTGTATGGATTGACTTTGTGTGTGTGGTGCTGAGGGAATTTGAATCTACTTTTCATGTGGATGCAAGCGTGTGAAGTTTGTGTTTGCACAAGTGTGCGTGTGTGTGTGTGTGGTGATTTGGGGATGTAAATTTTGCCTGTAGCTGTGGGCATGTGAGGTTGTTTGTACTGGGTCTTTGACTGTGTATTTGTGTGGAAGTATAGAGATTCTGCATTGCTTTAATTAACATTAACATGTTTGTTTTTCCTTTTCTTTTTTTATATGTAGCAATCATTATGAAATTGTTAATGACAGTGAAGGGCAATGCAAATACCACACCACACATTAATAGTGCAGTACTACCTCAGAATGCCAAAAAACAGCCCGTAGGCTAAAGAAGAGCAGAAGATTTTAACTTCAGAGTAAACAAAAAGTTCTTTCTTTTACATTTAAATATTGCCTACTCCGCACCTATTGCACACCTGTCTGCCCTCAAAAAGGGCTCCTATAGCTTTCTTTTGTGAGCTTTCGCAAGGTTCCTTTTATTTTATTTTTGCATGATTGAGGGTGTCGTTTCTTCTCCTTCGTTAATCTCTCGTTAATGCTTGCTTTTGTCGAAGAGCCTTGCCTTAATTTAGAATGTTATTGTTTGATTCTCAATGTTTTTTAAAGCACTTAAAATATATTGCATACGAATGGGTGACCGTATGATAGCAATGCCCTGTGCCTCCACAGACTATTGTACTGTACAGTACGTGCTTCAGATCTGATAGCAGTTAACAAGGCTGCCAGTATGTTTTATTAAGTAAAATAAGGAAAGAAAACATCTCCATCTCTCTCTATGTGCCTGTCTGTCGCTCTCTGCTTCTTTTCCCCAGTGGTTACCATGACAACATAATGCAGCATATTCTAAAGCCCTCTGTGGGGCCCACTGTTCATGGTACGGCTGTCTCCCCATTTTCAAGGGTGGTAAGGAGATCACAGTCATTTGTAACACTCCGGCTGTGTGTCACACAAACTGGGCCACATTTCAGCAGAGCCGCTAAGAGAGATTAATCTAGATGGGAGGCAAAAAATAGGAAGGGGAGGACAAAAAAACAAAACAAAAAAAAAACTGAGAAAGTGCTAAAGCAGTTTGCCTCCAAGGACCCCAGCTGTGCACCTGTCTCCAGTCACAGCAATAATAATGTAGTCATAATATGGGGGAAAAAGAGACTCTACTGCTATATTGCACAGCGCAATAAGTCACTGTGTATAATACAGATGGGTGACAATTTAAAGTAAAAACAACATAAAGTGTCTTTGTAAGGTGTCATGCACCATGAGCCACCAGAACAGCTTCAAGTGCCTTGGTTTAAAGTATGCTAGTGTGACTGTGTAATTTTAACACTGTGTTAAAGTAATTGCTCTGCTTTAAACCATTCCCATAGTCGTGGCTTGCAGCTGGCTGGACACGAGGAAGCTGAGGGGGGAAATAGCGTTTCAATTACGGTTGGAGGTTAAGGTTGAACTTGTCACATTTGTAGCACCCAATATGGGCAGAAATGAAAGCGCTTTTGGATTGATTGAATATTTTATTAGACAGAAATGCTCTACTATACAATAAGGTTTTTCTCTAAATAGAGAATCAACATGCGATTCCAATTTGGGGTTGATTGGATGTTGTGTGCATGATACAGTATGGCAAATAGGCCACGCCCATGAATTGTTGAAGGCAAATATACACAAACATTTTGGAATATAAAAAGCCTGTTTGACACTCATTGTCACATGACTCACAAGATCATTTGTGCCATATTTAATAAAATAAAATAAACTAACTTCTGACATCGTCACATTTGTGGCACCTCCTATGGGTGTACCTGAAATCGCTTTTGGCTCTGCGTTGTTTCTGTGGGATTCAAATTTGGGGCAGATCTGATCATGATTCATACTTTTTGCTGTTTTTTGTAAAATGTGCCCCTCTCGCAAAATTTGGAAGGCAACCATATAGCCAGTGAAAAAGCTCACAGATGAACGGACTGCAACCAATTCATCATTGATGTTGGGGAATAACCAAGGGATTACACTAACAAAAGATATTCTCTCATTTGGTGTTTTGATGCCGGTGGTGAAAAGCACTGTCTAACATATTAGTCCAAAATATTAGGTGTTCAACTGGGTTGAGATCTGGTGACTGTGAAGGCCATAGCATATGATTCACACCATCAAACCATTCAGTGACCCTCGTGGATTGGGAGGCGCTGTCATCCTGGAAGAGACCACTCCCAGCAGGATGGAAGTGTTTTTTTTGGATGGAAGGTTAATGAATAACTTTGTATTGTATTTGCAGTGATCCTGCTCTCTAAGGGGACAAGTGGACCCAAACCATGCCAGGGACACACACACAACATAACAGAACCACTGGACCGCTCACTGAAGGGGTCAAGCTTTCAGGCCTGTACTGTTCTCAGCCTGAACACGCGAAAGTGGAAGATCACCAGGGAGTAGAGATAAGTGATAGGATGGACCTGTCCAAAACGAGTACAGCAAGTCTCTCTGCTGTGCTCCCTGTGTTTGTGTCCATCAAAGGCAGCTCTTGGGTCTCCCCAAACGTCCCCGGCCTGCTCCGTCATGTTCTTTTTCTGGTTGGTTCAGTTTTAGTGTTGGTTGAGTGAGTGACATGTACAATATTCACTGTTGACCTTCAAAGAGTTCCCATACGTGATATCTTCAAAAGACACAGACACGGAAATCCCACACTGTAGTGCAATGTATCCCATGAGGGTTTTATGAAAATGTGGCAGCATTTTTTTCTGAAAGATAGAAAGAAAGAAAGAAAGAAAGAAAGGAAGAACGAACAATCCATTTAATGATTATACAAAAGGCATATCATTGTAGTTTTATTTCAGGGCTAAGGTAAAAAGGATTTTTTCTTATGGATCCACTTTTACACTCAGAGTTAAACGAATTCTCAGATGTTTACAGAGTAGTTTCACACTTCACTGGCTCTGGGTCATATGGAAGCCAAGCTGCAGTATGTGTGTATATGTCACAGTACGTTTGGAGAACCAGTACGATTGAAGACAGAGCGCTCGTTTTTAGGCACGGGGCTTCGGGGCGATGCGGGGCTTTTCGAGACAGGGTTTATTAGCGAGGCTCGCGAGGAGGAGGAGCTCCTCCTCCTTCTCCTTCTCCTCCTCCGTGTGTGTGTGTGTGTGTGTGTGTGTGTGTGTGTGTGTGTGTGTGTGTGTGTCAGGGAGAAACTAAAACAAAAGCCAGCAGAACACAATAAAAGTATCTTAACAGTCCACCTGATTCGAATGCTATCTGCATTGAATGGGGAAATAGGCGAGTTTATTAGACCTTTGAATGGGCGAAATAGGCGACCTACTTACCTACCCACGATTTATCAGACCATTCATTGGGTGTTATCAAGACATACTAACCTACCAACTGACATGACTTAATAGTTCAGTTTAGGTTTCGCTTTTGGTTTTGGACCCTGACGGAGGCGCGCAGTCACAGGCGAACTGTCACCCCGTGAAGGACCACAGAGGGAGCTAAGGCGACCGAGTTGCCGTCCTGAACGGTGTGACGTTCGCCTGTGCCTACTCAGCGCCGTTTGAGTTATGTACCGATAGGCACAGAATCGTAAATATTGTTGTGCGGACTGCTCCGCCTCCAAGTAGGTCAGTAGCTCCTGAATGAATGGTCTGATAAATCGCGGGTAGGTAGTAGCCTATTTCGCCCATTGAAAGGTCTAATAAACTCGCCTATTTCCCCATTCAATGCATTGATAGCACTCGAAGCCGGTCACACACGCGCGCACGTGTGTGTGTGGTCGCGGCAATATATGCTTGTGCACAAGCCTGGCTTGTGGCTCCCTCTAGTGTTGCTTCTACAGAATTGCTGGGTGGGTGGTAAAAACGAGCGAGCCTTCTTCAATCGTACTGGTTCTCCAATCATACTGTAACATATATACTGAAAATATGCAATTGTCCACCCACACTCCTTCCATGAAGAAAATATTATAAAATAATCTCCACCATGCAGGCCTTATATAATGTTTTCAGCCCTGTCTGTGTGTCTGTGCGTGTCCGGAGCTAATCTGGCAGACTACTTGATCGATTAGCGCAAAATTCACACCCTGAATATTTTTCTTATCGACCCCATAGTGGCACTGTACCAGCCTGCTTTACGTTTTCACCTCTTTAATAGTAACTCTTTGACTCGTAGGTCGTAGACTGAATTATTTTTGGTTCATCATGACACAACTCCCTATGAATGGCTAGACCCATTTCAACCTAAACAGATTTTCTGCCTTTTTGCATTTTCTTCAAACCTTGCTACTCCTCTTACAGCCTCACAAATTGCTACACATTCTCTCTGGCCTAATGGGATGAGAATATATCCCGGCCTGGTGGAGATATGCGCTTGTTTCTTGTTTACTCATGAAGTCTCCAACATTAAATCAATCCAGTGCGGGTTGTGGGTTGTTTTGTTCCTTTCTATCAAGTCTTGCCAGTTTGCCTCCTGTTATCAAGGTTCAAGTGGACCTTTAACCTTGATAGCATCTGTATTTACCTTAGCCAGTGCAAAGAGATGGATCGGCCTCTCTCAGGCTCCATTGAAATACTTCAGAATCACCACAGGAACTAGCTGTAATCTCTGAGGACGCCACCTGCCCACGGGTCAGGGAAAGCTGTGTGTGTGTGTGTGTGTGTGTGTGTGTGTGTGTGTGTGTGTGTGTGTGTGTGTGTGTGTGTGTGTGTGTGTGTGTGTGTGTGTGTGTGTGTGTGTGTGTGTGTGTGTGTGTGTGTGTGTGTGTGTGTGTGTGTGTTTAACGTTTACTACGTTTAGTTTGAGAATTGGGATGTATGTTCGACCACAGTCCTTACCAAGATGCTAAAGTACCAACGTCTTAACTCTTTCAGTGCCATGCTTATTTATGGAATTTTGGTTCTGAGTGCCACAGCAAAATTCATTGTAAAAAAAAAGTGCTTAGGAGCCGAGATACAGCCTTTTTCAGTAAAAAGTTAAACAAGAAGTGAATGGAGCAGCAAATCTTCAAATCATCATATCTTGGGTTCTGAACATGTTTTTCCCCAAAAAAAACTGCTTGTTTATATGTGGATGCCTCAGAAATGTTGTCCATAAACTAGTTGTGAGAGGCCTGCAGATTGCAGGAATGCCCACAATTTTGTTCAGTGTCTGTGATGCTTCCTGCATCCGTGAACTGTATCCTTGAAACACGTGTTGAGTTTCCCAAGCTTGTGCATCTTGTGTGTGTGTGCACGCCACGTAAAGAGATCGCAGGATTTTTTGACTGTTACTGTAGATGGTAAGGTGAACAAAGAAGGGATTCTTAAGTAGATTATAAATAACATAAAGAGTGATAAAGTGAGAAAGTAACACTTCAGCATAACAACTTAAGCATTTAGCAAAGGCTCTTATCCAGAGCAACTACAAGTGCAAGATCAGCATCACATCAGCAAGAACAAAAAACCCACAGAGAATGCAGGATGAAAATAGATCTAATGTTATTTCAGGTCAACATTAAGTAATAAAGTTATGGCCAACTGCTTACATCTTACTTAAAAGCATGTGCACTAAAAGACAGATGCTCACAAATTAGCCTAGAGGTGTGCACATTTACAATGGGATCGATCCGCTGATAAAATAATTTGGATATCACTGAAAACACATTATGATTCATGTGCAAGTGGACATTCTGAATTTCTAATTGAACCATAGATATTGTTCTCATATCCTGCCACAAAGGCAATACAACACTTATGCATGACTGCTGACTCGCTCTCTTAGTAACCTTTTAATTGTCTCCGCCAGGCAAATTAAATTATACTAGACCATACCCGTAGGGGGATATGAGCACCCAAAGTGTGCAGTTTGGCTTATGCGGTGAGAACAGACAGTTTATCAGGGATCGAAAGTGAGTTTGTACTGTGTAGTGCAGTGGTTCTCAAACTTTTTCATGGCAAGGACCCCCAAATTGACACTTGTTAGCCCGCGGACCCCCATTTGAAAAGATATGCGAGGGACCCCCATAAGAGAAGATTTTTTTACGGCTGTAGCAGTGAATCGCAACCATTTTAATTTCAAGGACCCCCAGTTTGACATGCATTAGGGCTACGGACCCCCATTTAATGGCATTTCTATCCCTTGGACCCCAGTTTATATCGTAAAATGTATGTTAATTTAACTCTGAGAGTGTACAAATGGAACCAAATGGACCCGTTAGAGTCCATTTGGTTCCATTTGTACACTGTCAGAGTTACAGACCCATAAGGGTCCATTTGGTGCCTAATCTATCATTTAGCTGGGGACCCCCTGGAACTCCCTCAAGGACCCCTGGGGGTCCCCGGACCCCACTTTGAGAACCAATGGTGTAGTGTGTACACACACACGCACATCCCGTCGTGGAGGAACAGAACACCCACAAACACCCGCGCATATAAAGATCTAACAGGCGGAGCCGTTCCCCGTCGGCCGTCGCCAACACACACACGCGCGTGCGAGCCGTCGCGAGCGCGCACAAACAAACACACACACACACACACACACACACACACACACACACACACACCATGGTACATCGTCATGCGGCCCGTGGCCCGTCTCGAACACACACACACGGGCGTCGCGCAAACACAAATAATGTACATTGTGACACGTGCCTCCCCAACGTGCATGCGCACGTGCGTGTCCACGCATACGGCCGCGGACCGAAGTTGTGGTGCGATCCTCTCCCCCCCCACCCACACACACACCACGGAGGCAGCCACGAAATGTGGCTCTCTGGCGAGAGTGGGTGGGGTCTATGGTGTAGAAGCACGGTGTTGCCATGTTGTTCTATTGTAAGCGGTTTAGGGGCCATATTGGTGGTAGTGTGTTTTGGCGTTGGTTGTGAAAGTGCAGGTGGGTGTGGGGACGCGTTGTGAGCTTGTCGATCGGCTGTTTTCCAAGAGGCAAGGTATATGTGTGAAAGCGCTGCGTTTGGCCTTCTTTTCATAGACCTTGTTGCTTGTAGGGTTCGTTTAGTTTGGCCTTGTTTTCATAGACCTTGCTGCTTGTTTCGCGCGCGAAACCTGGCAACGACACATGCGCAGGTTGATCGGGCACAGACGACCCAAGACACCAAGACCGACAGAGGTTACTCAAATTATATGTAGGATTGACACATTATGAAAGCTAGAAGAATTGTGTTCTTCACTAAAACAGCAAACAATTCAATCACGTTTTTCACCAGTTGAATTTCAGTAGAGCAATACACACAAATTTGCATGCACACCATATGCAACTACACCCCCACTTGCAGACTACACTCAATGTAAAGCTTGAAAGCTGAGGGTGATGAAGTATGATTGGGTGCTGTGTGCTGTGCCATTATTATCCACCATCTGTGTTGGGTGCACTTGGCTACACAGTATAGTTTTATGTTTAATGATGGCAATATTTACAGAAAAAAAAGTATAGAGAAAATGCAATTTCAGAGCACCCAGCTGTCTTAGCTTATATTATGGGCAGAGGGAACAGAGAGAATACATTGCACCAAAAAAAATGCCTAGGAGAGTAAAATGTTCTAAACATTCACAAACTACAAAGTCACCATAAAACAATGTAAGATGTCAGCTTTTAATACATGTATACAAAATATCACGTAAAGTATTGAAAGGCTGCTTTGCTCAGGGTCCTAGAGGAATTGCTTGTTACAGCATGTGTCAACCGTTTTTTTGTACATTTATGATTTAGATGTATTTATTTATTTCATTTGTGTTTTTTTCTCCCCATTTTAGTCACATGTCTCCTCTGATAATGAATGAGAAGGTTCACCAGGAGAACGTATAACCCATGCTAAGGAACTCGTGCTTTTTGAGCGCCCGACCAATCTGGAGTAACAGCGGAGGAATTGAACCTTGTCTTTGCGGTGGTGGGCAGGAAGTTTACCCCTGCACCACCCAGACGATGTAGAAAACACTGAACCTTCATGTGCTTTGAGAGCCTGGTGTTGTGGTCCCTGGCCTGTCCTGCTCCTTGATGGCATTATTGCTAGCTCAAACACCTGGATCCAGCTGTTAAGGGGGAGGAGAGTCCAGGGGGTTAACACGCCGGTGCCCTAAGGGTGTTATTACTCTCTTAGAGTTCAAAAAATATTCCAACACAATTGGCACAAAAGAAATGTTAATGGTAAAATGGTCAAATTGTGTGGTGAAATTAATACATTGGTTAAAGGAAAATTTTGGATTGAATTAAGTTGGATCCGTGGCGGGAGTCGTGAGAGACTCTGTCTTTTAGTTTCCGGGTCGTACTGGAAGGGTTAGTGTAACCCAACTTAACCAGGAATTTCAAATTGATTATTTTCTCCAGTTAAGTGACGGAGGGTAACAGCAGTGTAATTACACAACAGCCTGGAACAGAAGCACAGAGTTATTTTTTTCCTTTACAAAATTAGAAACAGAAAAGAAAACAGAAACATGAAACAGATTTTCATGACTTAGTATAACATGGCTTATTTTTTTGTATTTTTTTTTGACAAAAGTTGTGACATACAGTATATTATCTCATACGTAGCCTTTATTTTGTCCTGGGTTATTAATCCACTGAGAGGGTAATAAGCTGCAGCTGACCAATCAGATAATTCTAATGCCTGATTTATACTTAGTTGCGCGCCAGTGTCGCACAACGGCAATTGCAGATCTACAAGCTCACAACACATCATGTCATGCTGTGCCGCGCTGTGACCTTGTAGATTGCCTATATTTGGTGCGTGACGCGATGCACAAGTCAGGCTTAAAGCCATCAGCACTGAATGTTCATCGCAAACGACCTCGCCGTGGAACGGAGTCACCATGTCAATCATGGATGAAACTCTGCTGCCAGACACTGCTGCTGTGGATGATTCATGGCAGAGGAGACACTGGAGCTTATCTGGGCAAAACACAGAGCAGAAAACAGTGACCTTCAACAGTTCACAGAATGGCAGCATAATGGCAGCATACTACATCATCGATCACAGTGTAGTAGTACACACACACGTCTGGGCACACTGAGACTTTTCAAAAGCTCCCAATCAAGGCTTCATTGATTAACGTTTTGACACACAGTCTTCTTCAAAATCAGAATTCTGAAGAAGACTGCATGTGTGTTGGAACGTTCATCAATAAAGCCTTGATTGGGAGTTTTTGAAAAGTGTGTGTGTGCTGCCTGTCCGGACTTGCTAATCTCGCAAACAGCTGTGTGCTGCCAGTAGCTCCACATGCCTCCTCTATTTTATTTTAACATAGTCTAGGTTTTATACTTTTTGAAATATTTAACTCTAGTCAATGAGATCTATAGGAGCCAAGTCCGAGATCCACCAACATTGTTGATGTGCAGTAATTTTGTACAGTATTATAGTACTTTAGCCTTTGGAGATAAAGACCGTCACCACACTACAGTAAGTTGTCAGTGCAAGGGGAACACCCTCTGAAAAGGGGAAAGAGATAGAAGGATGCTTTCTTATCTAATATTTTCGCAACTGCAGTAAAACAACCCTTTTTTTTACTATGGCATCTGTCAGTCTTGCAGCACCAACATATTCACACATTAAAAGAATAACCCTTATGTTAGCTTAAGCAAACTACAAGATGTAATTTATAATAACTAAAATATAAACAATGGTTAATATAAAAATGTATATTGAATGTCTATTCAAACATAGAAATTAGGGGTGTGCCGATATATCGTCCCGCAATATATCGCGATACGTTTTCGTGACGATATGTATCGTTTTGGGGGGATTTTTTTTTTTTTTTTTTTTTTTTTATAATAATAATAATCAGGCATGCAAACAGCCCCGAGGTGAAAAGGGTGACAACATGTTGTTTTTTTCCGGGTCAGGTGTCACACTATTGCCCTATTTGGATTCAAAATGGCTATTGTAGCTGAAAAGCTACAAGTTTGCATGTCTGAATAATGCAAAAACAGAATTATTTGTTTTCATTTGCTTTTTTTCTCCCCCATATATTTTCATAATAAAAAAGTGCGTATCGAAATCGTATCGAAGTTGTGAGCCCAATATCGTATCGTATCGTTTCGTGAAATTAGTGTATCGGCACACCCCTAATAGAAATGTTAATATAGTATACAGCCATATTGATACAGTGGGACCATGTTCAGAGGAAGTACTCAACTGTAATTTACTCTTTTTATGCAGTGGAGAGCACCTTTCTAGGGTGATTTTGCTTCTTGCCATTTGCTCACAGCTCTCCCACATTCTCTTTTCTGGATTTGTACAGATATTGCATTTCTCCATGGTGCTTTTTGTTTACAAGAGATAGTATTTACCTTAACAGGTGCAATGACACCCATAACAATAGAATTCTTTAATTGAAATGATCTAGATTCTTGAAGGTCATTTTTAAGAGGTTGAAGTTGGGGTTGGTGATTGTGAGATCGCCTTCATATAAAGAGTACGGTTCACCATAGTCATAGATCTGAGGTTTGTTGGAGCATGTCCTTTATGGTCTCTGGGGTTTTATGTGCTGTGTGTTTTCTATGACAAGAGAGACCATGTGAGAGGAATGAGAAAGAAAGATAAAGGGTGTGGGAGGCAGAAATAAAGATAATTCATTGTTCCGGTGGGCAGACCATGAGAAAGGTTACATAATGTGTCCACTGAAGCCTGAAGATCATACGTAATACTGTACACATTTGATGGCACATTTTGATAGTGTGTTTGTTTTCATTGTGATTCTAACTGTCTACCCTCTCAAGCTGACTCCCATCTTGCGGTGATCAAAGCTCCTCTCTGCTGTGGTGTTAGAGTCCCCAAGGACCTGGCAGGCATAATAATACTGTACACACACACACACACACACACACACACACACACACACACACACACACACACACACACACACACACACACACACACACGCACGCACCCACTTTCTACTTCCTAATGATTGCCGCTGTAATTAAAAACGTATTTCAAAGCTATAGACCAGTGGTTCTCAACCTGTGGGTCGGGACCCCCAGGGGGGTCCCCACATGATTTGGAGGGGTCCCCAGATGACAGTGAAGTGACAATTAAATTTAAGGACTTTTAATACCCAATACAGTACCTAAAAAAAAGAAAAGGAGAAAAAAAGAAGAAAATAAATGAAATGAAAACAGACCATTACAGCATCAAAATTAATCAACAAAGCATACTATAAAAACTGGTCAAATTGTCAAATAATATAAGAAAGATGCAAATATTTTGAAAATAGCTGATCTCCAATGTGGAACCGAGTCAAACTAAATGTCATGCCTCAACTCGTACAATTCCAAGTGCTTGCCAGGGTGATGGTCCACAGATCAAATATGATTATGTTGGGGGGTCGCGGCCTGAAAAGGTTGAGAACCAGTGTTAGAAGAGTGGGTATACTTTCTATAGCCTCTAAACCAGGGTGAGGATAAATATCTTAAAATTGTCTGGACCATGCCAGGAAGGCTACAATTTCATGACTGCATGTTGTGTATGTGTACCATTATTGGTTCAAATTCCGCCACAATCGTTAGCTCTACAAATAGCAGAACTTACAGGGTTTATGATCATGATGGTATAACTGTCATAGACGAGGGCGAGGGTAGTCATTTTGTATTTTAAAACAAAATGTGGACACCAGAGATCTAAAGAACCATTGCGTTTTAAAAATTCCTCTTTCTGTATCACATTACCACATGGTCATACTGCATATGGAGATCTTTGTATCTGTCAGTCCTTGTCCCTTTTATGCCCATATATGGAGATCCCTGATGTCATCAGTATATGCCCATATATGGGTAATTATGCACCCTTTTGTGCCCGCATATGGAGCTGAGTGATTTGCTTGTGCCTGATGCCATGACGACACATTGAGGTTATACAACACACTCCATATTTGGGCTTAGCTGCATTGGGAACTCCTTATATGGTGTGTGTGTGTGTGTGTGTGTGTGTGTGTGTGTGTGTGTGTGTGTGTGTGTGTGTGTGTGTGTGTGTGTGTGTGTGTGTGTGTGTGTGTGTGTGTGTGTGTGTGTGTGTGTGTGTGTGTGTGTGTGTGTGTGTGTGTGTGTGTGTGTGTGTGTGTGTGTGTGTGTGTGTGTTTTGGGGGGGTGGAAGCAAGCATTTTATAGCATCACAGGGCAGAGAGAACCAAAAGGCCAGCCTTGTCATCATCAACCTTTCATCATCTCTACAATCCCTCTGTCTAGCTCTCTCTCCCTTTGTTCCACATTTCAAACACCACTTGAACTATAAGAGAAGACAGCAGAGAGACAATTAATGCATTTTCCTGCATAAACCCTCAGAGGCGACACATTTGACTTGGCTTTTATTTTTCCACCCGTCATTGTTTTGATGTTTGTCAACCTCAAATGGCTCATTAAACACGAGTTAAGACTAGGTACTGTGACAAATGTGACAAATGTGGCAATGTGACTACAGTGACATTAAAGCCATTTAGAGCCATCACAGCTATTAGAGCCATTAGCCACAGTGTTGCAGAGAGGCTTTGTGTGTGTGTGTGTGTGTGTGTGTGTGTGTGTGTGTGTGTGTGTGTGTGTGTGTGTGTGTGTGTGTGTGTGTGTGTGTGTGTTGCAATTCTGGGAATACCATCACCACAATCGCTCTCTCTCTCCTTTATGTCTTTATTCAATTCAATTCAAACAAGCTTTATTGGCTGGAGAAAACATACGTTTACATTGCCAAAGCAAGTGTCAACATATGATAAAAACAATTTAAGAAAACATTTTACAGCATTGTGTTAAACAGAGCTATGTCACATTGCAACGTTATATACATGTTATACAGGGTATAGCTTTATGAAACAAATAGCAGCAATCTTCACTTAGCAGCATTTTTCCCAAAACCATTTAAATAGTATACAAAAAAAGACTCAGATTTAAAACATGTTTAAAGGTAGCAGCTCTGTTTATATGTGCAGTAGGTCTATGTCAGAGGTCCACTCAGTACAGATAGTGAAGGAAACACAATGGTTAGTTGTCCTTAGGCTGGTATGTCTCACTCGGTACCATTGCTCCCTCTTGATCCTGCCTCCTCTTCTTTGAAGTGGTCGGAAGATGCAGGAGGACAGAAATGAAGCCAGGGAGATGAGCTAGCTGGCTGGATGGATGGGAGAAAGAGCGAAGGATGTTATAAAAAGGTGGGATGAGTGCAAGGCTGGAAGACGAGAGACAGCAGAGAGAGAATATTATGTATTAGTGTAATAAATGCAGATGCATGGTGTATGCATGTGCATGCATGCAAACAAACGCACGCACGCACGCACACACGCACGCATGCACATGCACGCACATGCACGCACACGCATGCACACGCACACACACACACACACACACCAAACTTTTATGACGTTGAGAGACTCCTTCAGCAGTTTCAGTTTGTTGTTACAGGGTGTACAGTAGCAACTTCCCCCCCCTCTCTCCTCTACCTGGGGGTGTCTGTCATTGATTTGTTGTTCTTCAAATATTTGAGGTATCAATGAAGCATCTCTATTATTTACACACAACTATATTTATTCAGGTTTATGCGGACACTCAAGAGCAACCAGCCAATTATTGATAAATTATTGATAAATTATTGATAAATACTGTTCCCCCATCCTCCGTCTCCTACTCCACTCCCTCCAATTCTTCCTCACTCATTCCTTCTCTTTTCTACATAACACTCCACCCATCCTTCACCCCTTCCACCTTTGTCTTTCTCATCTCTTCTTTCACGTGGTCCCTCACCTCCCAGACTGTGGTCCCGGCAGGCTTCCAAATGTCCACCATTGTTCGCGTCCCCAAGCACTCCAAGGTGACATGCCTGAATGACGGGAGACCTGCCGCCCTCACCCCACCCCAACCCCTCACGCAAATGCTTTGAGAGACTGGTGAGAGATTACATCTGCTCCACGCTGCCTGCCTCACTGGACCCATGGCAGTTTGCATACCGCCAAAACAGATCCATCGACTCTTCTTCACACCGTCCTCTCTCACCTGGATGAAAGAAAGCTGAAGGACAAATACGTAGGTGGGCCAATGTTGTTTGTGGACTACAGCTCATCATTCAACACTATAGTTCCAGCAAGTCTCGACACAAAGCTCAGAGACCTTGAGCTACACCCAAGCATGTGCGACTGGATACTAGACTTCCTTACGAAACCACCACCAGGAGGTGAGAATAAGCAGCATCTCTGACCCCCTGACCCTCAACACAGGAGCCCTTCAAGGATGCGTGCTGAGCCCTCTCCTCTATTCCCTGTACACACACTACTGCACACCAGTGTTTTTTTCGTCGACTAAAACTATGATGAAAAATGTTCGTCGACTACCTTTTTTCACTGACGAAAACGAAATAAAAATGAAATAAAAACTAAGCTACGATGACTAAAATACATGTATTACTAAATATTTTGACAATTTTGTCAACAAATCTAGACTAAAATATTAGGGGGGACGAGTGGAGAAGGGATCCAGTAAAAGACAAGTCATTTTATGTTTGGTTGCACTCGGGTGTTGCGCTCTGAAAATAGCAGATCTACAAGCTTACAACATGTCCCGCTGCGACGCGTTGTGAGCTTGTAGATCGGCTAATTTCAGCATGCAATCAAGTGTAAAATCAGCCATTACGACGCCATCAAGGCACTGCCAAAATGCATGTTAGTCGACTAAATTAACTGTAGATTTAGTCGACTATAATCTTATGATATTTAGTCAACTAAGACTAACAGTAAAATATTTCAGATGACTAAAATAAGTCTAAAACTAAATGGAATTTTATTTAAAACACTATGACTAAAACAAAATAAAAATGTGCATACTTACAGCTCTTATGTATGATAATAAAGTATGCTGACGACATGACAGTGATGGGCTGGATTGTCAACAATGAACGAGTCTGCCTACAGGGATGAGGTCAGATCATTAGCACTCAGATATCAGGGGGGGAACAACCTCAACATCAACAAGACCAAGGAGCTGATCGTGGACCACAGGAGGCCGAGGAGAGAGCACGCCCCTATCTTCATCGACGGTGTTGCAGTGGAAAGGGTGAGTTCAAGTTCCTCAGCGTACACATCGGTGAGGAGCTCAAGTGGGGCACACACACCACACGCGAGGAATAAGGTTTAGCAGCAACTATACAGGATTTGTTGACACTTTCAAAGTTACATTAACACTCCACACTTTAATGTGTAATCTGACAAAGTCAGAACCCGGCTAATCCTCATCAATGGCACCCTATAAGGCTTGAGTTATAAATTGTCGCTCCCAGTATAGTTGCGTGGCGAAAGTAGCAAATCTTCTCAGCTTGTGGATCAGCTATTTTCAGCACATGATTACCACGCATCTATAAGTATAGCAGTCTTTTCACATTAAGCAATGTGTATAATGTACTTAGATTTGTGTGGCCGCACTGCGCTCCTCATGTGAATAGGTGCATTTCTAAAGACTATTAAACTCTCGCAGCAGGTGGGCATCAGTTTCACGGGAGTGCGCCCGCTTGTCACTCCGCCAGACTGGCCGCACCTCCCTACCTGCTCGCTTGCTTTTCATTGAAAATGAATTATAGCCACGTCAGTTGCTCCCCATGTGAAAAGACCTTTAATCAGCCTTAACGGAGAGATGAAAACAGAGAGGAGACAGAGATAACTCACAGCCCACTCCACCTCCATGTGAGGAGCCCACCAGGGATCTGACCACATGACCTACTGGAGGCAGAGAATCCATCCTCTTACTCCACTTCAAAAGGATGCCGGCTTCATTAAACAGCTCCAACAGGAAACATGAGGAAAAACACTACAAAGAGATGGAGGATGTTTGTCATCATGCACGCCCATCACGTGCATTAACACACGCACGCACGCACGCACGCGCGCGCACGCACACGCACACGCACACACACACAAAGGCTTGCGTACCCTTATTCATAGTAATTTATGCAAGATTGCACACAATCATGCCTGTATGCACAAACACATACATACACACGCACGCTCAAATGCTTGCACGCACGCACACTTACAGTATACGATTGTAGCGATACTCACACAATAACACAAGTTCAAAGCCACAGAAACATTAATTAAGTTCACAAAAACTAGCTGCATATACACACAAACCAATAAACAAAGTCAAACAAGCAAGACGGTACAGCCAAAGGGTTGGGAGGGAAATTGGGCGCCTGGGAATCCAAGAAATAATGTCAGAGGAGAGGAGAAATTAATTAAGAGTTTGGATTTGAGTGGAAAGTTGAGATTGTGAGAGTGTGTGTGTGTGTGTGTGTCTGTCTGTCTGTCTGTCTGTCTGTCTGTCTGTCTGTCTGTCTGTCTGTCTGTCTGTCTGTCTGTCTGCCTGCCTGCCTGCCTGCCTGCCCTGTATCTTATGACTTTTATGATACATAGTCAGAATAAGAAGATGAGACAGACTAAGGGTGGATCTGTTCATACTGCAAATGTGCAAATATATTTGTGTGTCAGTGTGCCCTAATGACCATAACCTACAGTATGACCATGACAGCTTCCGTACTGGTTTTCACGAGCACCTTTCTTCTCATGCGACTCATTCATTCATATGGATTATTCAGCTGTGTACATCAACTGTTCCTGTGCTGATTAATGTTCAAACAGCATAAATAATATTCTATACAATGTTCTATATTCAAATTCCATAACAGCTGTCAGTTTAAATAACACTGATAATAAGCTCATTAACGCCACTTTGCAATTGTAGTTCTCACACTCGGAGAGAGGGCACTTTGGACAAACCCACAAAGGAACTTACATGCACACAAACATCCATTTGCACTCATCCAGCCACGCCCACATGCTGTGCATCCATGCATACACATGCACGTGTGTCTCCAGCTACAGTAATCTTGCATACTACTGTACTACTGTAGGCACTCTTGTGCATGCTGACAGCAGCCAAGGACCTCAATTCCCCAATATCTTTCATATCTGTCAACAACAACTATGTCATTAAAAAAAAAAAGAAAGATTGCAGAGCAATCGACTTGCACCGCTACTAATTGGCCAATTACCAGGCTCCTGTCCCTCTGGATTATGGGATGTAAGAGAACCAACAAATAGCAGACAACAGGTTTGCCGGTGGTGCAAGTGGACGTTAGATTAACACCAAAATATGCAATTGGTCCATTCGAACATACAACTCAATCCAAGCTGTCTTAAGACTTTTATAGAGTTTAGAGTGCCAACAATCGCAAAACAGAGAGAAAAATGAACTGCATGCACATGTTTCTGTGTGCGTGTGTTTGCTAGACCCTGTTATGATATGAGCCAGGGAATACGTACGTACGTACGTACCTACGCACGCACACGCACATGCACGCACTAACGCATGCATGCACGTACACGCACACAAACACACACATTCTCGCCACGCTAAGCATAATCCTAATCAGCACATTGGAGGATAAGACAAGCAAACAATAGGAGCGGATATTAAAAATTGCCATTTAAGCTCCCCTCTGTCAGAGAACAGAAACAAACCCTGGAATAAATATTGAATGGAAGCTTTAGTCACACATGAACCTGTCTGCCTTTATTCCATAAAGAAAAGGGCAGCAACGTTTTAATTTTGAACAAGACGGATTGAAAAAATGAATGAATGTTTTCTCAAATACCGGGTGGGGAGGGTGATGGAGCCGGGTGGGGAGGGTGATCTTAGCCGTTTAGATGCTATCTGCATCTGAGTTTCAACAAGCTCCTTTGACAGCCTGTTCATGAAATTTCATCAGAACTCATAGGATAATCAAGTGAAATTGAAAGTGATGAAACAAAATGAAAAATATGAGCAGACAAAATAGGAAGTGGAACACTATAACATCAAAGCTGATAAATGAGTTCTCTCTCCTGATTGCATGAAATCGGTGACCTACGTTAAAATGTATTTTCTGTTTATGAAAGAGCTGGAGAGAATGGGAGACCATTCCCAACCTTTACAGCTCAGGACACAAAAGATACATTTGGTGTCTCCCGGAAAGCAATCTGGGAACCCATCGCCAAATGAAAAGGAAAAACAGCGCCCTCTGCTGTTTTTTACTATCTCACTTGGCTCTGGGAGGAAGTCGACGTAGCACACGTACGCAAGGAAACCGGGGTTTTGGTCTGCCTTCAGCCTTTCACTTCCGGTGGTGCGACTATGTTTTCATTCCCACTAACAATATTTCTACACGGAGCACTAACACCACTTCTCCCACAGAACATGGATCGTTTTGGTTATAAGCCCACTTGTTTCTATGATGAAAGAGCAAGTTAAAATGTGAATATCTTTCCGTGGTTTTGTCTGCTCCGAGGACGCTATTGTTAAATGAGTTTCGGTTTGTTTCTAGTGGGGAAGGATCGGCAGACACGTAAATCCCGCCCACTACATTTGATTGGGTAAAGCGCGGCCTGCTTCCTGATATGAAGGCACGCCCACTTGTAGGCCAGTGCGTACGCGATATGATGAACCCCCCCGACAGATTCAAACGCAGAGCAGAATCTGTTCTTGAGAGATTACCCCGAAAGTAGATCTTCTATTTTCACTATTTCTTAAATATATATATATATTTTAATTTACTAGAGGTTCAGTCCACTACGCGGCCCTCACATCTAGAGTTCTGGCCGCTATGAGGCCTTTAGACCTATGTCGCATCGCCGATCTACAGTAACTGATATGTCTGAGTCATAGTGTCAGAGTACCCGTTATACCCGTCTGTCTTTGTTCCTTTTATGCCCATATATGGAGATCCCTGATGTCATCAGTATATGCCCATATATGGGCATATAGGTTGGGTCTGTGGTTCTGGAAAACTGGATATCCATATATGCCTATATATGGACATATTGGTTGGATCGGTGGTTCTGGACAACCGCCTATCTGAACGACTCGACAGTGAGCACCGCGCTCAAGTCCAGGGCCGCGGTGGTCCGCCTATATATTGGCGTATTGGGTTTGTTTATGGTTATGTCTGAGCGGGCCGGCCCGCCCACTAGCCAATTTTAATATAGGTTCAACTTTTTTGATTTTTGAAATCTTTTGAAAGTCTTTTGAAAAAAATCCCCTTTTTAAAATAAGATTCAATGTCAGCTTGTAGATCTGCTATTTTCTTTAATAGTTTCTCTTCTTCATTTCATGATAGGTCTGTCATCCCCCAAAGCTGCTAGTGGTCAATCTAGTATTTCTATTTCATCTGATTCTCTTTAGTGGTGTTACTGTAATTCAAGTTGAAAATAAATCTCCTGCCCTGTTTGTAAAGTGAAATGAAGGGCTTCATATGGACGTTTTGCATAGGGCCCTGAAAGACATTGGGCCGACTTTGCTCTTGGTTGAACAAACATTCTTCTCCCACAGGGATTTCCAAATTTGTCCTGTAGCTTTAAGTTATATCCCGAAGGGATTTTGAGAACATTTTAGGCTGACACATAAGCGTCAGACGCATTCGCTTTCACGTTCACTTTCATTATATGGGAGAAAAGAGGCGGAGCATCCCGTAGTGGCCTGTTGATGGTGCAGAAGCGTGTGAAGGTTCAACACTGGCGAACCGTGACCGGGCGCCAACCAATAGGACATATGTCCCATGCGTTGACTCCACCTGCATGGCAGCCATTTACTCCTGCCGGCACTGGCCATAGCCCCGCAGGAAACCATGGGAAACTAGAAAAAGTGCTCCTCGGAGCACAGGTCTCCGCCAGGTTAGGTAGGTTATTGTGGGGCAGCAATGTTCGGAATTAGCCAATCAGGATGGAATATGAAAAATTGGATGGAACCATCTTGATCACTTGACTATATGTGTACCGATTTGCATGATGTTTGAATTTGTAGGAGTAATATAAAAAAGAAAAGTGTTGCAAAATTGGCCTCATGGTGGCGCTATAATAGGGCAATGTTAAAAGGGTGGCATTTGTTCTTCAATGTAGTGGTAATGTTCGTGTGACAGAATGACGGACACACGGACGGACACACACACACACACACACACACACGGACGGACGGACAGGGGGCAAAACATACTCTCTCGCCATGCCTTTCGGCCTGGCGGAGACAATGAACGCGCCTGACGCCTCTGCATTTGCTGAGCGTTAGCTGAAGCCCATGTGACTGTAGCCGTATGCAGTCACACCTGGCCGAAGTCAAACTATTCAGACTCTGGGCTGGGTGTGACCAAAGATCCTCTATCAAGAACGAGAACACCATTCAAACCAGTAAAGAACATGGACGTCATTTCAACGGCTATAATATAGACTGTCTATATATAGACTATATATAGACGCTTTAAAAATATTTCGTGAATGTCCTCTGTTTTGCCAGATGAGTTGCTGAATGCTGACACAGATCTTATTGTGCATCAAGGACCGTGACAACAACAGGATAAATCGGCCATCCCTACACATATTAATTTGTACATAATACAGAGCATGTATTAATCAACACATTTATTTGATCATTACAGAGTATGTCATAAAAAAGGAGAAGAGCACCAAGCCCAACTCATAGGAGCCTGTCTAACTCTAACTTCTTTAAGAAAAAACCTTTTGGTCAGTTAATACAAAATGATCCAATTATTTTTGTGGAATTAAGTTTATTTCTTACCATTCAACCTGATCATTAGTCAGATAGACAGGCAGACTCAATCTGAAATTGATATTTGATTAAAAAAAAATTAAACAGTTGTTAAAGCAAATATGGACCTAAAAAATTATGCAATTGCCCCGGAGTCCTATTTAAAGCAATAGAGGCATTTCATATGGAGAAAGCAGCTCATGGATCAGTATAGTACACATCCAAATGTTTGTTATTACTCTCTCTGTAAATGTCTTGAAGAATAGAATCATAAAATGTTTGATAGACCATTTTACTGCACAAGACGGTACCACTGTGTCCTTCTAACAAATATTTTCCATAATTTCCCACATTACCCATACAAGTTCCAGCCATATGTTAAGTTTCGCCTAGACTTGTTTTGATGGAGACCAATAAAAACATAATAAACAGCTGCTCAAAATATCTCCATCTGGTCGTACCTCTGAATAAACTTTGAAAGTCACCCTGAAAGCAGTAAACTGGAAGAGTGAAAAAAAAAACTCAAATGTGTTTCTCTTGTACAATCAGTATGTATTACAACTTACAGTTAGGTATTTAGCAGACGCTCTTATCCAGGGCGACTTGGAAATGGTATGAATCCTAGTCAACAATGATCATGTAAATAGAATGCAAAGGAAAACAATGTAGGGCTACAAAGTACCTACTGTAGGGTGTGTATTACATCTGTGCCCATTCTACTGCATTTCAGGTATGCATGTGGCTGTAGCCTGTATGGCATGTGGGCTAATCTCTTTCCCTTTTTCTGCAACGCACAAACACGCAGACACCTGCAATTTCAGGCAATCACCCTCCTCAAGTAATTAACCTTTTAATGCTTAAGAATTAATCCCTTAATTACTCTGTGACAACATCACAGATTATACTAATAGAATTGACATTTCAGACCTTTACTCCGCCTGGACCCAGCATTGATGCTCGATTATCCCCCAGATAGACTTGGAAAGAATTGATTTGCAGCACATAGGGACCCATGTGTTTTTATGATAATTTTCACATTGCTCCCTAAGCAGATTGATGAATTGGGGTCCAGGGACATTAAAAGTATTTATTGTACTTTATATCGGCTTGGCTGTTAAATTGAAATCGAGCATGAGCTGTTGATTGTGGTAAAAAAAATGTTTCATGCCTGCATGGGTCAATGATACATTGATTAATGCACTCTTGCATTCACACGTGTGACTTATTATTCATTGTATTCTGCTGGGATTCCAAACCAGAGCATCCTTCTCTTTGTGTTCCCTTCTCTGAATGACTTTCCTTCACGCACGCACACACGCGCACGCACGCAAACGCACGCAAACACACACACGGCATCGGCAAATACTTTTGAACATTAGATCGCTGGCTCTCCACTTACCGGAGTCTTCTGAGGCCCTCTACCTCTCTCCCTGGCGAGCTGAAAGCCTTTCTTCACCCATTTAGTAGCCTCGATCTCCAGGCTTTTATTTTTTATTTTTGCTAAAAAATAAAAGCCTGGACCAGCGAGTCGATGTTCCGGGCATAGGAAGTGGGAGTCATCCTCAACCAACCAGAGTGCAGTGGGCGTCGCTCCAAATGTTACGCGGAGCGGGGCGGAGGTGACGGACAGATCAGTGAACCAATGGGATCCCACGCATTCTCTCTCCGGAGATGTTAAACCCGCCCCTCTATGCCAGATATCAGACACGCTAGGGCAGTCTACCCATTTTGAGACAAACAGCACCAATCAGCCAGAGCCTGCACCACCTGTGGAGGCCAGCCCTTCAATCATCCCTGAGGCTGAGGTTTCCCAGAGGTTTCCCTGTCTCAATGTCCCTTTCCTGTCCGGCAGTGGAAGAAATCTTCAGGGGGTTTCAGCCCCTTTCCGTGCCTGTGTGTCTGTGTTATCTGCACTCTCAATTGCCTACGCTCCTCAAGTTCCTCATTGACCTTGTGGGTCGTCAGGAGCCGTCCCTTGAGGGAGAGGTATTGTCATGGTGCCTCATGCATTGTCTCGTCTGGGTCTTGCATTTCTTTCCTTCTGTTCCCTGGTCTGGTTTTCTTAGTTCTATTCTATGTTCTATGTAAAGAGATCATGGATGAGTTAAAAACATTTGTCCACATTAGTGAATTTGAGCCATAGTACACATAAGTGATCCCAGTAGTGTTTTAATGTTAAATTCTCCTTTAAGCCTATATTACGTTTTATACATATTTCAAAATTATTTGTGCACAGGTGTTATAGATGTGAGACCTGGGGCCTGTTCCTCAAAAGGTGAATTAGAGCTAAAGCCTGGCTTTACCACCTATCCTGGCTTAATTTAGCCAGGATTAGAGCTGAGTCGGTTCCTCAAAAGGTGAATTATCTTGAAGATTAGTTTAGCCAGTTCACCCTGGCTAAGTTTAGCCTTATCCGATTCCTCAAAAGAGAATTGAAGCAAGCCTAGCTTAGTTACCATGGCAATTTAGCTGTGAAGTTAGCCTGGTCAGGAGCAGGCTAACAGCCAAGCTTTATTAATCCAGTGCCTTGTTCTTCAAGTTTTGTGAAATAGCTGTTAGTCCAATGACTCCAATCATAAACCAATGAGTTTTTCTACACTTATTCAATTCTTATGCGAAAATCAAAGATCTACAAGCCCGAAATGTTTTTGTCTTATGGCGGCCGGGGGTCCCCGGCCCCCCATGGACCCCCGCCCCCGTGGACCCCCGCCCCCGTGGCCCCCCGGACCCCCATGGACCCCCGGACCCCCATGGACCTCCGGACCCCCGTGGACCCCCGGACCCCCATGGACCTCCGTGGACCCCCGCCCCCGTGGACCCCCGTATACCCCAGACCTCTGTTGGGGGTCAACGGGGGTCCGGGAGTACACGGGGGGCCCGGCCCCCGTGTACTCCCGGACCCCCGTTGACCCCCGTGGACCGTGGACCCCCGGCCGCCAAAAGGCAAGCTTTTCCCTTGTAGATCTTCGATTTTAGAAATTTGAAATTAGAAAATTATTCTAAGTGTTTATAATTATAATTCCAACATTCACTTAAACTCCTTATGTTTAAACCTAACTGAATTATATATTTATGGATTTGTATATAAATTAATTGCATATTTTTGGACAACTTGTGCATTTAATTTGTCGGCAATACTTTGCCACGCTTTCTCCCTGGATCTATATTTATTGCGGCCGTGTTTCCTTTCTTGCTTATTATAAATTTTACTTCCTTGTAAGATTCCATGAGCTGCTGCAGTGCTGCTGTTCAGCCACAGAGAAGAACGCCGCTCTGGTTTTGGGCTCCATGATTGGTCAAGTTCAAGGATTCTGCTATCGACTTTCATGGTCTTTTATAGAAATAAGTGAAGCCTGGCTTCATTATCCTGGCTCGACACAGCCTGGCTTGACAAGGCCTAGCTCGACAAAGTCGCTCCTTTTCAGCCTGGCTTGGCGTTCGAGGAACCGAATAAACCAGGCTATACGGACCCGACTTTGTCAAGCCTGGATTTGACTTAAATCCAGGCTTATTTAATTCACCTTTCGAGGAACAGGCCCCTGTTCTGTTCACAGAATACTTTGAACGTGTCAGAGAGTGTGGCAGCGGGGCGCCGTTTGTTGTCAGCTGTATAGGTGAAAAGCCAGGGGCCAAACAGACATACCGGCATGTAATAATTAAACACTGTGATTTGAAGGGCAGCGACTCCACTCTGTTCTTTATTCTGGCTCATACACAGTCAAATTCTCAGAGTTTGTGTACATACAAAGGGATAAACGTTGAGGATTTTATTGCTCCCTGAAAAGGGGGTCACAAATGCAGTGTTAAACGAACCAAACCATCATAAGTTGTATTGAGGTTGGTTTATTTAAGTTATCTGACAATTTCAGTTACCAATACACTGTCACGTGGCATTACTGTTAATATAATCCTTGGTCCCATGTCAACCACATAAACTCTCTGCACAGTGTTAGTAGGCAGAAACCCTACCATACAGTAACAGTTAACATTCTTCTCTGATGGGATAGTTTTGGAATGAATGGTACCATATAAAATGTGTGACTTTTCAGAATTTCGGGACACCAGACATTGGTGTTAGTCTGACCTTTGTTTTAACCCAGAGAAACCTTCTGGGGTACAGCATCTGTGTTCACCCCCCATGACCTTTTTGAAGGCTACTTCAAAAGTAGTTTTTCAAAATACATGTATATGCAACTTTTCAAATAATAAAAAAGCGACACAAAATAAATATAAATAAAATAAAACATAAAATAAAATAAATTCCTTTACTCACTTGGCAAAATAATAATTTTTCCTATGTTTATAGCAAGACCATAATACTCATAATCATTATTTTTTATTATTTGTATAGTGCCTTACATACATAGGATGTTGATCAAGTACTGAGAAATATATCTTCTTTTCAGTTGTCACCTTTCTTGTTTGGATATCTACCAGTTTGACTACATACACGACAAAGGGATTTCAAGGTGCAGGACAGTGACAGGACAAGTGTTAACCACTTAAGCCCTATTTTCATAATTTTCTAAATTGTTCAAAAAAAAATAATCAGCTCTAGATGCAGCTCTACAAGCGACATTGTGAACTTGTAGAGCTGCAATTTTTCAAAGTATTTTAAAAACTTTTCGCCTATGGTGCCCAAAATAAGGACGACAGGGTGAAAGAGGTTAACAGTGAAATCCAAGCAAGCAAGGTTTTGTACATTAATGATATAGTATGTTAGATTGTCTAAGCATCCCATTCTCGGCTCATTGTACCCATGTCATACCTTGATTGGTTTGGGAGCAAAGCACTGCACTGTCTTCTCTTCCCATCCGACCATCAAACTGTCCCTGCTCCCTTCCCATTGGGGGTCCAGTACTGTATATGATATCTGATCTGTAACCCCACTCCCCCCGGTTCATTCCTCACCTTTTATCGATGCCTTTAACCCATCCAGGCTCATGAGTCTGTGGAAAAGATCACACATTCTGTGTCTCCCTATGGATGGGTGCCTGGCTCGATAGAGGTAAAAAAAAAAAAAAAGAATAGAAAAGAACGACAAGAGAAATAAAGGGACTGATGAAAGACAAGATGTAGCATAACACCCACCTCATTCAACTGATTCGTTTTATTTCATTTTATTTATTTTCATCACAAAGCCCAGGTGGCTCCTTAAAAATGTTCTGCCCTGCTAAACAATCACTTGAAAAATAATCATGTATCTTTTTTTTCACCCCCCCCCCCCCCCCGCCCCACCTTTGTTTTGCAGGCAGAGATGATTGCATTGACTGTGGGCGCCCAA
>NC_137604.1:49553735-49686235 GCF_963280865.1 Gymnoscopelus braueri | reverse complement strand
TTCACCAAAAATAGCAGATCTACAAGTTTCTCTGTGTATTGTTACTTTCCCCCATGACTAGAAGTACGGTATAACTTGTTACAATTGCCAAAACATATAACTGTCATAATATTACAGTTATAAATCCAAGTAACTTTGAGTTACTAAGTTAGAATAAATGCGATTTTTTTTGGACCATTAAGCCTATAATTTATACTTCATAGTACGAGATTGTCACACGATGGTCAGCTTGTAGATCTGTTCTTTTTACGCATGCGCCCTCTTGCGAAATTAAGGCGTAACGTGTAGGTGAAAAGGTAATATAGTAATATAACTTGAAATGCAACTAGTTACTCTTGACATCAATTATTAATGTAATATTACTTTTTAAAGGATTAATACGTAACTAGTAGCTTATTATTCTCCTTGAGTAACTTGCACAACACTGCTTATGTGCTTTACCTTGGCCTTCCGCAGCAGCTGCTGCAGCTCGTGCTGGGGTAACAGGCCATGGTTCTTAACAAAGGCTGGTACCTCAGGAGGCCTCTGGGTCTCATAGTACACTGTACCATGGACCTCCATGTATCTGTGCAGGATCTGCAGGAAACCCTCCTTGCCCTGGAGAGGAAGAGAAGGGAAGGGAGAGATGAGCAGTTAAGACAAGACTGTCAAGACTGACAGGCAGACAGACAGAAAAGACCACTCTGTGTACTCTCAGAAAATAGCAGAACTGTTGGTCTCCTTGGGGAGTGCGTGCGTGCGTGCGTGCGTGCGTGCGTGCGTGCGTGTGTGTGTGTGTGTGTGTGTGTGTGTGTGTGTGTGTGTGTGTGTGTGTGTGTGTGTGTGTGTGTGTGTGTGTGTGTGTGTGTGTGTGTGTGTGTGTGTGTGTGTGTGTGTGTGCTGAGACACTCTCATTGTTATCCTGTAAAAGCTCCTTTACTATACCTTAAGAGGTTGGACTGTGATATTTCTCATTTCCTCTGGCAGAGGACCTGGTGTTTACATGAAGCATCATTATCTAACCCGTCATATATCCCGTAAATCGATAGGGATTTAGTTTGTTTCTTAGCGTACTGTACTTGTTATACAGTGCAACTTTCATCAAGTAGGAGCCTACATTTAAAGACAACCTTCAGGAACATTGTGGTTGTTGTGGGGTTTATACTACTCCTAATGAGCAAAACAGAGAGAGAGAGAGAGAAAGAGAGAAAGAGAGAAAGAGAGAGACAAATAATGTGCACTACGTACAGTACAGTATATGTGTAGTTGTGTACTGCACCTTCGTGTGTGCATCGATTTGTTTTCCCCAAGGAGTGTGTGTGTGTGTGTGTGTGTGTGTGTGTGTGTGTGTGTGTGTGTGTGTGTGTGTGTGTGTGTGTGTGTGTGTGTGTGTGTGTGTGTGTGTGTGTGTGTGTGTGTGTGTGTGTGTTTTAAGGACTCAAAAAAGAAGGCCATACTTTGTGTCAAAGCCAACAACAGTGACTGATAAAAACAGCACATTACCAGTCAACAACAAAACCCAGTCGTGCGAATGGAGCATAACCCCAAGCCATAATATTGACTGGCTAGTTGTGCTAAGCAGCTTACTGTAGCCCCGTGCCGCTGTGTGGCCCCGGGCAGCTGTAACGATCGATAGCTTCCTCTGTGAGGATTTTCTCAGCCAATTAGGAGATTAGCTGAAGCGCTAAGTGCAGCAGACAATCTGAATTAGCAGTAAGAGAAACACAGTCTTTGGAGAGTGCAGAGTCCATAACCTGGGATTTGGCCCTGGGTATACGAGATCATCTGTGTGTGTGTGTGTGTGTGTGTGTGTGTGTGTGTGTGTGTGTGTGTGTGTGTGTGTGTGTGTGTGTGTGTGTGTGTGTGTGTGTGTGTGTGTGTGTGTGTGTGTGTGTGTGCGCGTGTGGTGTGTGTGCGTGTGCGTGTGTACGTGCGTGCGTGCGTACGTGCATTCACGCAAACACCTGTATTACTATGCTTGTGAGGGCCAAATGTCCCCACTAGTGGAATTTGAGAAATACACATTGTGAGGACAAGTTTCCTCACAAGATAAATGGGTGTTTTATGGTTATAAAGGGTTTGTAGAGTTAGGCTTACAATTAGTTAAGATTCAGGTTAGGATTAGGAATTTGGAAGTTAGGTTTAGGGTTTTGGAGTAATAATAATAATACATTTTATTTGTAACGCGCTTCACATTTTCACAAATCTCAAAGTGCTACAGGGTTTAACAATATTAGCATAAAAACAGGTAAGGCAACAAACAACAACATGAGACCCTACTAGGGATTTAAAAAAAAAGGTAGGTAAAATCAGGGCATAGGAGAAAGAAAAGGCCCAAGGGTTGGAGTAATGCCTGATTTATTACTTAATTGCAAGTAGCAATTGAAAATAGCTGATCCACAAGTGCTATTTTGCACAGCACAGCTATTTTCGACTTTAGTGTTGCCAAAAAGGTATAAAAATACATTAATAAAATCAGTGTCCCAAAATGTCCTCTCAAGTACAGCAATGCAAAGTGCGTGTGTGTGTGTGTGTGTGTGTGTGTGTATGTGTGTGTGCGTGCCTGCGTGCGTGCGTGTGTGTGTGTGCGCTTTTACCTCTCCTTACTGACAGTATTTTCACGTGGAGCTCAGGGCAATGCCCTCCATAACCTCACTAAGCTTGGGTTGGATTAGCAATGCTAATGCTGTTTTTCCTCCACATATGTATTTTCTCACTAGACCTTGAAATGTCAAATTTGACTCCTCAGCATTCTTACTGATTTAAAAAACCTTGAACATCTCAGTGGAACGTTTGGCGGATGTGGAGAAAGAAAATAAGGAAAACCCATTGGGACAGTATACACATACAGTATGCTGTATATCAATACGCATGCATGCGCGCGCACGCACATGCCTACTATTTGAAATACTCAAGGCCTGACAGGATTCCCCGCATGCCTCAAACAACAGTATGCTGAACAATGGATTAGGCCTTGACCATTTAAGCCCTAAACTGTACTTACAAATAGTGAAAATAGTCTATGTCGATGCCTAAAAATGTTTTGTCGCAAATAGGGACGCCATGGTCAATGTGAGCAAAAGCTCCAGTAAAGTTCTGGAAATTATTTCCAGAAACAATTGAACAAAGTTAAGAAATAAGGTTCAAACAGTTCACCAATAATCCACCTTACTCTGTGTTATATTTGAACGCACACTCCCCCCCTCCATTAAGCATGCATTCCACACAGTTAGTTTAGTACTGTAGTACTGTGGTTGTTGCTGAGTACTGCAACAACTAATGCAATACACAGCTTGCAAATTACAAAAGAAAAATCTGTGTGTGTGTACGATTTTGTGTAGTATGTCTGCATGCCAATCTGCATGTGCTTCGTGTATGTGTGTGCTGTATGTGTGCATGAATAACTCAATCCCTCTCATGCACGCGCGCACACACACATGCACTTATGTTGTGCACGTGTGCATTCATTCACACACCTTTGACACACTTAACTGATAAAACAACTGAGTAACTTTTGCATCTAGGTGGAGAAGGCTGGGTGCTGGTGTAGATAGGAGGTGAGATATAAGATGATGAACAGGAGGAATATGGTGGTATGAATCAATACAGAGATAAGATGGATGGAGGTTGAAACAGGGAGACTCTTACCTGAAGCTGAGGTCAATCCAGCCACGTACAATGAAACCCCACATGCAAAGACAGAAAGAGAAACAGGGTTTACAAGAGACTTACAGTAGATAGATAGATAGATAGATAGATAGATATATAGATAGATAGATAGATAGATACAGTAGATAGATAGATAGATAGATAGATAGAACAATAGGTGTTTACAGTTTACATGCTCTCTTGTGTATTGTCTCCCTGTGTAAAAAACAAGATGTATCAAGAAAGAGAAGCAGAGTTCATGTCTTTAATGAAGGGTCACTTGTACAGCCACGGGAAGATGTTGAGTGGGCTGTATTGTGCGCTGATCTACTGTACCGCCATGTGCCATTACATGAACCCTAGTGTAGGGTTCATTCTGTCATAATAGGCGAATATTCTACTGTATGTGCTGTAAATAGGCAAACATTGTGCGAAAATAGCCAATCTACAAGCTCACAAAGCATTGTGTTGACCGTTTATTTTGGGCAGAGATTTGGGGGCAGAGATCCAGCCCTCATTTAAACCCTAATAGACTATACTCTTTACTAAGAGCCGTGGACATTGAATTTTTAATAAGACGGCCAACAACAATAAATCATAGGTTGCTCAGTCCTGACAATTGTGCTACTGTAATGCATACATTTGTTGTTTTCAGGGTGGGTCGAGTTCGGATGGTTTATCAATGCAATGTTTTTCGGGTCGGAGAGGAGCGGGTCGGCCTCTCATAATGGATTGGGTGGGTCAGGTATTAAAAAAACAACAACCCTATGGCCTATTATAGCGCCACCAGGAGGCCACAATAACCTACCTGACCTGGCGGAGACCTGTGCTCCGAGGAGCACTTTTTTCCCTTTGTTTTGATTCAGCACAGCAGCAAATGTGCCCTGTGCACAGTATATATTTCTGCATATTTCAGACACATACATAAATGTGTGTGACATTTGTGCTTATGTGCCTGCATACAAATGTACTACATGTGTGTAGGTGTCAGTGTGCATGTTCACAGAATGTGCATGTGTGCACAAATGATGCACGGTATAAGGGGCCATGTGTCGGTTGCATATGTGTGTGTGTGTGTGTGTGTGTGTGTGTGTGTGTGTGTGTGTGTGTGTGTGTGTGTGTGTGTGTGTGTGTGTGTGTGTGTGTGTGTGTGTGTGTGTGTGTGTGTGTGTGTGTGTGTGTGTGTGTGTGTGTGTGGGTGTGTGTGTGTGTGTTCATCTTTATTTATTTCATTATGGTTTACATGATTACATTAATGTACTTTTCTTTTTTTCTTTTTTTACTTTTTACATATTCCATAAATGAAAAGGAGCAGGAAGAAGATAAATCTTATTTATACCTGCCCCTATCTACACGCACTGTGTGTGCGTGTGTGCGTGTGTGTTAGCAGCCGTACCTTCCACATGCTAGCTTCCTTGCCGTACACCACTGCCATAGTGTTGACCTTGTTCTGTTGAATGTTTCTCTTCTCTGTATCATTCAGCTCCTCTGACACAAAGCCCATAAATGAGTTGTCTGGTGTGTGAGCTGTGTGTGTGTGTAAAACAGAACAACAAAATAGCACTGAAGTTATCTTTTTTCATTTTCATTGCCAAATTCAGTGAGATTAGCTGTCGCTGTCTTCTTCTGCAGTAGCAATAATAGCTTTGTTGTATAGTAGTGAATCTGTAATTGGCTGGGAGATTTTGATTGTTTTGCAATATTATTAAATCTAGAAATGAGCCAGCGCACGTAGCAGTCTAGTCTGAGGCATGTCTGAGGCAAATGGAAAGTATAATAACATTGAGGGTTGCAATGAACAAATTCTGTTGCTATTAGTGAAAAAGCGTTCTTGCGTCCTTGTCTTGCCTCGCAGTGAAAACTCATTTTGAAGTTGAACCGAGTCAAATGTAAAATGTTCGACTTTTTTAATTACTTAACTTACAAAAGTCATACTTTTACAATTGATTTCATCATCATTATAAAGCTACAAACATCTTTATTTGTAACTCTTAGTTGCCAGTGTTCAATAATAGGGGGGGGGGGCTTACGGAACATGGTCATGTACTGCCTGGCATTCAGGTTCCAGTATCCCCAGTTGGTCCTGTAGCCGTGCAGGGTAGCATACTCCTCATGGTTGTATGCCGGCTCCGTTCCAAATGTGTCAATCACCCGGATATGACACCTAAGCAGACAGGTGAATGAAAAAGTCTTAACACTGATGGTGAACACACAACGAAGGGGAAATTATTAAAGGGTTGACTGTTAATGGAGTCATCATGTCTTTTTGGGAACACTACAGATGGAAAATGTAATGTACTAAAAATGAATAATCCATTTAAATAACACCTAGGCTAGTAGACATGGTAAAATGGAGGCAAATGTTATTTAAGCTAGAGCTGGGTTATACATTTTTATTTATTTATGTATGTTACTTCTAATGTGAGAAGATGATAATACAGCATTCATTTTGAACATTTAACACATTGACCGCCGGGCCCGTAGTTCTACGGGCCGTTAAATCCAACGGTTAAGCGCCGATCCCGTAGCCTACGGGCTGTGGTGCTTTTTCCTTTTTTTCGATTATTTATTTTTTTCAATTTTCCAGGGGGACCATTTTCAGTGTAACACCACCCGAAATCGACCGGAAGTGCGATCCCGTTTTTTGTTTCCCGTCTGCCTTCATTCTAAGTCGTACACAAAAAGCCCTGTAAAACCTGTACAGGACATGTAGTTTTTCATCCTTTCATTTCCCATGTTAACATAAACGATCAGAACTCAAACATGGCGGCTCCGTTTGACACGCGGTCTCGACGAGTAGACACCAGGACATGTGCCCGTTGTTTACAAACAGTGGATCGGGCAATCTAAAGGATTTTAACGGGCCTATGGCGACCTGAAAAAAACAAAAAACAACAATAAAACCTTGGCACTGGTGAGTACATTATGAGATTAGCCCTTGGCGGTGGATGTGTTAATGGTGGTTTTCAATGCAACCAAAATGGAAGATTTTTCACCAGTTTCATCCAATGTTTAAACATAATTCATTGTGACGGCTGTCCGGCTCAGAAACAAAATTCAATAATAAGAATATAACTCTGTTATACAGTTAGTCTGATACGTGATGTCAGGAACAATGAAGCAAGCTGAGTCATTCAGTGCTGTCCATTGACAACAAGGCTACAATAGAAACAAGTAGGAGCCCCAAATGACTTATTTTGAACAATGGAGAAACATCATGTAATACGTGGGAACCAAAAATAACCCACACATTCTTCTTTCACAAGTTGTCAAGTACAATGTGGGAGGAATAAAGCCCTGAAGGATTGGTGTGAGAGTGTGAAATAGCAGTTGGACTCTGATGGGATGTTCTTGGTGAATACAGTACACAAATGTGCAGAGAAGCAATCGTTTCAACGCACGCACGCACGCACGCACGCACGCACGCACGCACGCACGCACGCACGCACGCACGCACGCACGCACGCACGCACGCACGCACGCACACACACACGCACACACACACGCACGCATGCACGCACGCACACACGCACACACACACACACACACACGCTCGCGCAAAGTTTGCTGTGTCCTTTCCAGTGCCACTGCTGTGAGTATGTTACAGTAAACCCAGCAATCAATGAGCTCAGGAGGATTAACAAAATCTAAATAAGACTTCAGAGTCCAGTCTGTGAGCCAGAGACGCTCGCCTGGAAAATAACAGTGCATCTACGTGGATTTGTGTCTTCACGTGTAAGTGTGAGCGAGAGAGTGAGAGAGAGAGAGAGGGGGGGGGGGCAAAATGAAGAGCTGAGGAGAGAATCACTCACCGGCTGTTGCCTACAGTACGCACACTTCATTTCCATTATGTAAGGCATACCTCTTGAGGGCCACTTCATTTCTGAATGCATCTCATGATGCATTCAGAAAGCAATAATAAGCAGAAAGCAACCTTGTACAACGCACATCCTCATAATCTATAGAAGTGGTTCTCAATCTGGGGTTCAGGGTCCCCCAGGGGTCCTTGAGGGGGTTCCTGGGGGTCCCCAGCAAAATGTTGAAGAGTTTAAACACTTTTAACCAATTATATTTTTCACCTATTTGAAAATAGCCGAACTACAATCTTATACTGTATGTGTCACATCGTTGTGACGCAGTGTGTGCTTGTAGATCTGCCATTTTCAAAACATGTTGTCAAATCTTGACAAATATTCTTTTATGGAGGCTCCTGGCACAGGAGGAACTAGAAAAAGTGCTCCTCGGAGCACAGGTCTCCGCCAGGTCAGGTAGGTTATTGTGGGCCAACAATGTTCGGAATTTGCCTATCAGGATGGAATATGAAAAATCGGACAGAACCATCTTGATCACTTGACTATAGATGGCGCTGGTGGCGCTATAATAGGGCAATGTTAAAGGGTGGCATTTGTTCTTCAACTTAGTGCGAATGTGCTTGTAAAGTGTCACCTAAATCGGACGCTGTGTTCATGATTTGTGGCATTTTGTTCAAAACGGGCCACTTCTGCAAACTTTAGATGTCATTGTTAGCCAATCAGGATGAAATATGAAAAATCAAACAGTTCCATCTTGATCACATGACTATAGAGATCATGTGTACCGATTTGTGTGAAATTTGGATAAAATGTGAAGGCTTAATATCCAAAAATGTGTTTTACATAAGTCGGCCTCTTGGTGGCGCTATAAAGGCAAATGTGAAAAATGCAGGGCGGATGTTTTTCCATGGCCTCTAGGGAGTGTGTGTGCAAAGTTTCATGCAGATCGGTGCAGTTATAGTTAAAAACACAAATCAGCCCTTTATAGCGCCACCATGAGGCTGATGTGAAAAATGTCAGGTGGCATTTCTTCCTCTGCCTAGTGGGAATGTGTTTGTGAAATTTCACGGAAATCACAAGCTGCGTTCATGATTTGAGGCATTTTGTTCAAAACGGACCAATCCTGCAAATTTTGGAAGGCAACCTTAGCCAATGAGGATGGAATATGGGAAATCGGACAGATCCGTGTTGATCACATGACTATAGAGATACTGTGTACCGATTTGCATGACGTTTGGATAAAATCTGTAGGAGTAATATAAAAAAATGGGTTTTGCACAAATCGGCCTCCAGGTGGCGCTATAACAGGCCCATGTGAAAATTTTTAGGCAGAGGTTCTGAATTAGCATCCAGGGAGTGTGTGTGCACAGTTTCGCAGCAACCGGGCCAACGGTGACGGAGATTAGCTGGTAACACACGGACCAATCTGGGAACCCATCGCCAACTGAAAATGAAAAACAGCGCCCTCTGCTGTTTGTTCTATGTCTGTTGGCTCTGGGAGGACGAAAACGTAGAGCCAGAGCACAAGGAAACCGGTGTTTTGTGTATGCCTTCAGCGCATCACTTCCGGTTGGTGCGACTATGTTTTCATTCCCACTAACAATATTTCTACACGGAACACTAACACCACTTCTCCCAGAGAACATGGATCGTTTTGGTTATAAGCCCACTTGTTTCTATGATGAAAGAGTAAGTTAAAATGTGAATATCTTTCCGTGGTTTTGTCTGCTCCGCGGACGCTATTGTTAAATTAGTTTCGGTTTGTTTCGAGGGGGAAAGATCGACGGACATGTGAATCCCGCCCACTACATTTGATTGGGTAAAGCGCGGCCCGCTTCCTGATCTGAAGGCACGCCCATGCGCACATGTTATGACGAACCTCACCGACAGATTCCAACGCAGTGCAAAATCTGTTCTTGAGAGATTACACACGGACAGGACACACACACACACACACACACACACACGGACACACGGACGGAAGGACGGACAGGGGGTAAAACATACTCTCTCGCCATTTCGGCCTGGCGGAGACAATGATCAGCTGGAAACCTTGAAGCAAGGGTGCACTTTTACGTCAATAAGGTCAAAGGCCAAAGTCAAAATTACATAGTCATATCTCAGGTGAAAATGGCACAGGTTTGCACTGTAATGAGTGCAATGTATCTAGGTTAATAATGTTTTATAATGTTTTATGATCAAAACATTTGATAAACATTCCAGTGAAGGCTGGTGGCAAGGTGACACCAAATGTGTTTCTCTTCAGATACACTTTCTGTGACAAACTCTGTTGTACTGGATGCAAAGTAATAAATTGACAATGATATATCTTACAAGGGAGCTTGCATCCTAGTGTCCTTGTCTGTCTGCAATTTTGGGACATTGAGGAAGAGAGGACAGGATTATGGGGGAAATGTGTGTGTGTGTGTGTGTGTGTGTGTGTGTGTGTGTGTGTGTGTGTGTGTGTGTGTGTGTGGGGGTGTGTGTGTGTGTGTGTGTGTGTGTGTGTGTGTGTGTGTTTACTGGGGCTGTGACTATTGGTGTGACAAGGACATTAAACATTGATTGCGAAGATACATCAGTATCATCACTTGTGTGCGTGTGCGTGTGTGTTCGTTCCTACAGCTCACTCACCTGAATCCTGAACACCTGCATTCAAGCAGCTCATCAACTCCCTCAGCTAACACACCTGTCATCCCTCAGTTTATCACACCTCCTGCATATAAAACTTTGCCCTTCACCCCCACTCTTCATCAGATCGTTAGTGGTCGTGACATGCTTCAGACCTCCATAGTTTAGTGATTAGTTCGCTTGAGTCCCAGTACCAGCTGTCTTTTCCTTGTGCTTAGGATCATTCCTTGCCTGCTCACTTGCCAGTCTGCCTGCCATTCCAGTCTGCCCAAGCCTTTATAACTATTGCTCCTCAACTCCCAGCCATCCTAAACCTTTTTAGGGCACGGTCACACATACGTACACATCAGAAGCGGCAGCGTCCGGTTCACTTACATTCTATGGGAGAAAGGTGGTGGAGCATCCGGTTGCAGCATTTTGACACAGCACTTTCAACGCGTCTGAAGTGTGGAGTTCAACACTGGTGAACTTTGACCGGGCGCCAAACAATAACCCTAACCCAGATAGCCGAGTGCTTAGGGCGTGTACCGCATAGGCTCTAACACTTCTGAAACAGATGTGTGACCTTACCCTAAAACTTCACCTTATCTCCTGTGTCTGTGTTCTGAATTTGGGTTTGCTCTGCTCTCCAGGTTTTAGATTTTTTTCTTCTTCTCCTCCATCTACTCCAAATCCTCTGTTCCTTCCTTCAGTCTATACACTAGCATTCACCGTTGGCTCCAAAACAGCAGACACTTTCCTACACACAAGATAACGGGTCTCGAAGGGGGTGGGCAGTGAAAGATTGTAAGCAGAGGGGATAAGACGTGAAAGTGCTGAGCTGAATATCTATCAGGACATCAGAGTGTGGGTATAATCTGGGTTAAATAGCTGCAAAGCCGGGCTCAGTGGTCCCCTTGGGAGGGAGATGGCAGGGTCATGGGTTATCGCCCACACTTTTCCACGAATAAAAGGGAAAATCCACCCTAAAACTAAAACAAATTTATTTTTATTTAAAACAATTTTATTTACATTGTGCTCTTCCAAGGCTCTTTGACAGTTAACCACTTTCAATCTAAATTAAAGGGATATTTCACTTTCAAAAAAACTTTGGGTCATTTTATCGTCTACTCAGGCTTTTGTGAGCCCCCCAAACCGTTTTTAAGTTGCTTGATTCAGTATTTAGATATTTGATATACATTTTATCAGACACGCCCCTTCCTATACAAACCCATTATAACTTCAAACTCCATTTTTAACATGTTAGATTCATCAAAAACACCCGTCCTTGGTTCTTGTGACTTAGCCTGGTAAACCCTCCCTCCGGAAATCTCATTTCCATTTGATTCCAGGAGTGATGGAAATGAGATTTCCGGAGGGAGGGTTTACCAGGCTACTCACTCTACCCTCCTAATACGTGAGGGGGCCGTGTTTTTTTTATAACTTTTTTCATTTATTTTTAATATATTTTTTGGAAAATGAAAAAAAATTAAATACAAAGATTAATACAAAAAACACGGCCCCCTCACGTATTAGGAGGGCAGGGTGAGTCACCAGAACCAAGGACGGGTGTTTTTGATGAATCTAACATGTTAAAAATTTAGTTTGAAGTTATAATGGGTTTGTATAGGAAGGGGGCGTGTCTGATAAAATGTATATCAAATATCTAAATACTGAATCAAGCAACTTAAAAACGGTCTGGGGGGCTCACAAAAGCCTGAGTAGACGATAAAATGACCCAAAGTTTTTTTTTAAGTGAATTATCCCTTTAACTTTAGTTTATTTTATTAGCTTTACACTAGACATAACATTTCCCTTTGACCCTGCAATGTTTAAGTAACCTGAGCCTAAAGGGCGATTTTTTTCATGCGAATAATACGTTTTTTTTAAAAACCTTGTAAAGTCATGCAAGCTTCCACACCAGTTTCGCGGAGCGAAAAAAGCGTCTTTTAATTATTCGGAACGAGTCCGAATTTTGCGTATATTCGCATATTCGCCGGTGTGTAACCGCCTTTATTGTACAATATTTTAATATACAAGTGTTGCATTGTGCTTTACCTGACTCTAGAAGCTTCATAGAGACCAGCCTAACCATTCTACATATACTTCATTCAACATGCTAATGTGTACAAAAATCTACCATAGTGTGATTTATTTGATATCATATTTTTTTCAACAGTATGCACACAACAGAGTCTTTATCTATGCTATGGTCCCAAACGATCAATGGGAAATCAAGCATTCTGTACAAACACCACTACAGCGCAGTGGTGTGGCCATTCAGCCATATGGCATGTGCCTAACAATGCCTACTGTATTGCACAGCACAGGTATCATTGCAGTTCATTCATTATGACTGAATTTGGCATATGTGCCCATGGCTTGTTGGCCGGCTCCGTACTTTAGCAGACCTTGTGTTCTGAACAGAAGAGCATATATTGTGTTATGCTACTATACTACCGGTTAAATCTAGCATGACATGTTCACCTGATCCAAAATGATCCCACTATGCTGAACTGACTTTTATGCTGAAATGCCAGGTGCTTACTATCCAACCAACCTGCACAACACCCACTCTATAGGTGTTGTGCAGCAGTGCTCCTGGCTACACTTGTGTCTTAGTAATGTGGTATTTTTGTGCATGTCTATTCTTCTAGATATCTTCCCTCGCCCACACCACTATCGGTGCAGTAAATTCAGCATGCAGAACCGATCAATAGGCCAGTCCTATTATCAGATGGGCTGGTGTGATTTAAGGCTATTCCCTATCGGCTTTCAGCATCTTTAGCAGTCCAACACATATGTACACACAAATACACAACAAAACGCACAACGCGCACGCACGCACGCACGCGCGCGCGCGCACACGCACACACACACACACACACACACACACACACACACACACACACACACACACACACACACACACACACACACACACACACACATACGACAACCGAGCGTTCTTCAGGCATAATAAATGAACGTGGACGTCCTGGGTAACATAAAACAAAAGTAATTAAAGTATAAGCTAAAGTTCCCCAGAGCTCTGGACTTGATTAATGGTGCCTTTCAGCTAATAGGGCTCAACCAGTCAGGTCTGGTCTGGATGAAGCAGACAGAAAGAGCTGTGTGTGTGTGTGTGTGTGTGTGTGTGTGTGTGTGTGTGTGTGTGTGTGTGTGTGTGTGTGTGTGTGTGTGTGTGTGTGTGTGTGTGTGTGTGTGTGTGTGTGTGTGTGTGTGTGTGTGTGTGTGTGTGTGTGTGTGTGTGTGTGTGTGTGTGTGCGCGTGGTGGGGACCCATGTCACTGACCTTCTATACCTATATTTGTTTGCGTAAAGGAGTTGTTGGGTTGAGATGAATGGCTGAAGCAGTTATGTAGTAATGCTTGGTTGTTGGGAGGAAATATCATTAGGGGGAAAGATAAAACGTAATGGAGTTTGCTTGCCTTATGGTGGATCGATGCAAATCAATGGTGTGTGTAACATATTACATATTGGGTTGTAAATTTTACGGAATCCTTATTGATAGCTTGTAGCGCCTTAATGGGTTTACATTCGAGTTCCTGTGGTATATATACAGGGAGTACTTGTAGATATTTGTAATTTGTAAATATCAGAGAGAGAATAGAATAGAAACACAAGTAGTCAATGTATAGATACTCATGGTCAAATATGACTCAACTCAGTGTTAATTTAACTCAGAGTGTACAACGGGAACCAAATGGACCCTCATACAGACCTGTAAGGGTCCATTTGGTTCCTAACACAATCATTTACTATACATTGGGCGCCCCCTGCAGAATCCCCTCAAGGACCCCTGCCCGGAGGTCCCCAGACACCACGTTGAGAACCAGTGCCATAATATGTTTCTCTCAGTCATAATTAGATTTTAAATATACATGGATTATCACTTTTTATCTGGTGTCAGGTATGCTCCAACATCCTGGCACTGCTCTGTTTTGTGATCTTTTCTTTCCAACTATCCTCTATCTTTCTCTCACAATCTCTCAAATTTGGTCTCTAAGGTCCAAATTCAACTACACAGCGCACATACGGTGTCCTGCCACTGTGTGTGATGGAGTGACGTGAAGTGAAAGATGTTTTTCAGCTAGTCTGTACACTTGGCTGTTCTTACCTTGTCATGATGACTATGATATTGCATGTTGTCATATGCATTTGTGAAGTATGATTAGGTCAGGTACTAAATTAGGGCCAGTACCTCACATCAGTGGTTTTCAACCCTTTTCATATCAAGGTCCATTATTTATTCGGCATTTGAGTCAAGACTTAGAATATTTTTTAAATCGTATCGTTTGATACGATTTTGTCCACAATTCCATGCTGCATTGATGTGGTACCACCATGGTACCACCATTATCTCTCCCATGTGGTTCCCACATAGGAGAGATAACAGGCACACGTGGATCAAAATAACAATTCTTTAATTAAGTAATGCAGATGTTTAACAATAATTAAACTCTTGAGAGCCTAAAATGAAACCAAATGGTCACGTAAGGGTCCATTTGGTTTCATTTTACGCTCTCAAGAGTTAAAGATCTATACTGTAAGGGTCCATTTGGTTACCAACTCTCCATCATTTAGCTGGGGACCATCTGGAACCTCCTCAAGGACCACTGGTGGTCCCCGGACCACTGGTTGAGAACCACTGCCTTAAATGCATGCAAAGTGGGCCATATTCATCAAATCAAATGTTTAACTTTTTTAAAATGTTTTGTGCCATTATGCCCACCGTGGTAGTAGTTGTGTGTGGCGTAGTGGATTAATTGGGATGTAGAGTTTTATATTTTGCTACATATTGTAGAGTGCCTAACCGCCTATTGTAATCATCATAATGCCTGCCGTGGTAACTATTGTTTGTTTTTAATGCAATTATGCTCATGGTTGAAACTACTGTAGGTCTCTACGGTGTGTGAATTTATGTGTATGCATGAGGTTGCATTATGCTATTTGGGTGTTTGAGCTTGTTATATAAGCCTTCAACTACACTATCAGGATCCTCTCCCGAGGAAATGTAGTCTATTAAATTAAGTCCCCTCACATCTGTATGCAAATTACATCCTGCATATAATTCTACATTCAAACTCTGAACTCTGACTGGGGAGGGAGTCTGGGAGATACTGTAGGTGGGTTATCGCTCTTGAGTCTAATAATCAGTACAATGTCCTGATATGAAAGAAAATATTTCAAAAAAAGAAGAAAAAATAAGGTTGTTACTGTATGTATGTGGGAAATCAAAACCGGTTAGAAATATTAAATTTATGTGATGTCATAATTAAATGTAATGTTGTAATGTAAACACTGACTATCAAGAAAATAAAAACATAGCACTTCATGCCAAAAAGGTTGCTGACCACAAAAAGGTGGCTAGACTATCACAGGACTTGCCATTGCTCCTCTCCCTCTCCATCTCTATGAATTCAAGTCCCATCAGTGCATGTTACTAACTTGACATCTTCCCGCAGGCTTCCATGAATTGCAATTGCGATCTCCCCTGGCTGTGGATTTCCCATGGATTATACTGTAGCTGCGGAGTGTTATTATTATAGTTGTTATTAATGTTTTCGCGTCTCTCTCTGCTTCCCTCTGCTTTGTGAACCATACATTACAGTATGTCCTTGAACAAACTTGTATGGAGTTTCTAAACACTAAACAAACTGAAAACAATGCTACAACAACCCAGCCAGCAACCCGTGTTCCAATGAACTGACCCTCTCTCCACTGAATCACACACTTGATAAAAATCTCTGTGATTACGGGCCGAGCTGAACGATTGATGGGCCTAATGCATCATATAGAGATGACCCTGGGCCGTCACCATCTGTGTGTGTTGTTTACTAGACGCAGATACATCATTACTGTCAGTCTCACTACAACACAAGTGGCTATTTGTACCAGTAGCCAGTGTATACTCAAGCCTCGTTAATAAAATGCCAGTGCAGACGGTGTGTTCAGTGCGTGTGTGCGTGTGTGTGTGTGTGCGTGTGTGTGTGTGAGAGAGTATTTGACACAGGAGAGTGTGTTAACAAGCGGGTTGAATTATGATCAGACAGCTGGTCACTGACATGTACATCATATAACCAGACCATAATGAACCCATAACGACTCTTTACAAACCATCCCGCCCACCTGGAAGAGACGTCGTTAATGTCGTTAACATGCTTGTGAACTGCCACGAGTGTGTGTGTGTGTGTGTGTGTGTGTGTGTGTGTGTGTGTGTGTGTGTGTGTGTGTGTGTGTGTGTGTGTGTGTGTGTGTGTGTGTGTGAGTGCGTGCGTGCATGCATGCGTGCGTGCGTGCGTCCCACACACAGACACGCGCATGTGATGCGCAAGCACACAGACATACAGTATACAGTATACAGTACATATTAAATGTGTATAAATATACTCACTTGTGTTTCTTGAGCGACAGCCCCATGTGTTGTTTCATCTGCTGCAGGCCATGGTAGTCAGTGTAGATAAGGTCAAAGGGCAGAGGACCCGTCAGAGGGCAACTGCCCCTGCCTGGAGGCACGCCTAGGAATCTGCAACACAGAGATATATTCTAGCATTAGAAATAACCACATACGCCCTATTTTATACATTCATCGTATAGTGTTGCGCTGTGAAAATAGTTAGATCTGCTAGATCTGCTAGATCTCCTAGATCTGCTTTATTAAAATTTTGCATTTCTCCACTTTTTTAGACAATGTTTTTATATTTTCTCCACAGTAACATTAAAATGAACTTTTGGCTAAACATCATTGCATGGTTAATTGTAAATACATATTTTTTTCCATGGACTAATCCATGGAGTTTTCTCATTCATGCTACTTCAGTTTTGCTATAAATACAAACTTAACCACTTAAACCCTCTAATCTTAGTGAAACGGACTTGAAATTACAACTGTCGTCAGACTTTTCCGTCTACACCAAATATCTTCGTCAAAAAGAGCTAATCTACCAGCTCAAAACGTGTCACATTGGGGCGTGTTTTAAGCTTTAGATCAGCATTTTTTTTAAATAAATGTTCCCCCAGAATATGTATACTGGGGTTCAAGCAGAATGAAAAATTGAAAGGGAAGAGAGTGGTTTAACCGTTAAACCACTCTCTTCCCTTTCACTTTTACATTCTGTGCCCATCTCTCCCACCGTGCTTCTCCTCTTGTTTCTACTCTTGTGTCCGGAAGCTACAGTGGACTCCTGTGAGGTTTACCCTCATCGCATTCGGCAAATGAAAGTACAACAGCAATTCAATCTTGCACACTTTCATGCGTATCATTTCATTCGTTTGGTTTCTTCCACTTCCACTCTTTAAGAAGAGTGGCTAAGTATTGCAGACCTGTACTTGCCCAAGTTCAAAACTGATATGTGAAAAAACTCATTTAGATACGGAGGAGCGGTAAACTGGAACTTGCTACCCCCGACGATAAAGACCATCAACTTCTTCTTCTTCAATCTTCTTCTCAAGATAAAGGTCAAAGTATGGCTTTTAGAAGATGTTGCAGAATAGCATGGTCACTTCTATTTATTATGATCTTTTATTTATGCCGTGAACAGTGTTTAGTTTTATATTTTTATAGTGTTGTATTTATTGTTGCATTGCCTGTTCTATGTTGCAATGTTTTGTTTGTCTCAGACCAAGGACCACACTGGAAATAAGTCACTGACTTTATTGTGTTTTTATCCTTGATGTTTCCTTGAGAAGCATGTGTTTTTCTTTTAATCATGACGTCTAATGAATCAAATCAAATTATCATAATAAATCTGTTAAACGCACCTAGATTGACGAAATGTTTATACAGTAATGTACTGTAGATGTGTGTGTTATACTGTAGTAGTATACTGTCTATGATACAGTATGCACACACGCACGCACACACACACACACACACACACACACACACACACACACACACACACACACACACACACACACACACACACACACACACACACACACACACACACACACACACACACACACACACACACACACACACACACACCTCATCTCAACTCCCATTCCAGTAACTTAACAGCAAAAAAAAGGTGAAAAGACCCTTGGTGGCTACAAGTACACCTCACTGGCTGGGAGAATCTCACTCTCTTGCCATCTGTTTGCATTCAGAATACACAGATAAATGTTTTCCATGAACACACATACACACACGCACACACACGGCACACACACACGCGCACGCATATACGCATGCACGCACAAACTGCACAACCGTCATGGCACCCAGAGGTGTAATTGTGACTATGGGTACTGCATCCAGTTTCACATCCCTGTTTGGCTCAGTTTCTATCCCATTGATTGACTAAAGACCTTTGGTTACCGCGCCGACAGGCTTGTTATTGGCCACCTGACCTCGTGAGTGGTCGGGTGGCTTTTACTTTGACCCCCTTGCGTCAGAGGAGGCTAAAGGTTAATGGAATTGTTATATAAGTCACCACCACAGTCAATTTCATATCGCTACGCCACATTTACTTTGGAGTGTTTTTGGCTTAAGTACATATAGCCAGGGACCATTCAATATACTCACAAGCCCCCGCTTACAGGAACTTTATCCTGGGAGCCACAAACCACTAGCAGTGCAAAGTGATGGGATAAAAGGGAGATGTTGTGTCAACAAAATTGTTTAAAAGAATCGTGCACTATGTTTAAAAAATAGCCTAAGTATAAAATAGGGCTCACTGGCCCTGTGGTTAGTGTTCGCCCTTAGACTGGGAGGTCGGGGTTCAATCCCCGGCCGACTCATACCAAAGAATATAAAAATGGTACCCAGGGCCTCCCTGCTAGGCACTCAGCATCAAGGGTTTGATTAGGGGTAAGTCCCTGCATGCGACATACTAACTAACTCATGTCCAGGGAGTGTAATTGCACATCAAGCTGCCTCACGCTCCTGATAAATGGACCACATGGCCTGGGAACCATTGGTTTCTAAGGTTACTTACTCATTCCTGCAATTTAATAGTTTCACAATCAATATTCATAATAATAAATAATAATAAAGCTGCAACTAGAAAAAGTGCTCCTCGGAGCACAGGTTTCCGCCAGGTCAGCTAGGTTATTGTGGGCCAGCAATGTTCGGAATTCGCTAATCAGGATGGAATAGGAAAAATCAGCCGGATCCGTCTTGATCACTTGACTATAGAGGTATGTGTACCGATTTGCGTGATGTTTGGACAGATGTTTGTAGGAGTATTATACTTTTTTTTTGGGGCAAAAATTGGCCTCCTGGTGGCGCTATAAAAGGGCAATGTTAAAAGGGTGGCATTTGGTCCTCCTCGTAGTGCAAATGTGCGTGTAAAGTTTCACAGCAATCAGACGCTGCGTTCATGATTTGTAGCATTTTGTTCAAAACGTGCCACTCCTGCAAACTTAAGATGTTAATCTTAGCCAATCAGGATGGAATCAGATAAATCAAACAGATCCGTCTTGATCACATGACTATAGAGATGTGTACCGATTTGCGTCAAATTTGGATCAAATCTGAAGGAGTAATATTTTTAAAAAAAATGTACATAAGTCTGCCTCCTGGTGGCGCTATAAAAGGCAGATGTGAAAAATGCAGGGCAAAGGTTTTTCCATGGCCTCTAGGGAGTGCACGCACAAAGTTTTACACAGATCGGTGCAATTATAGGTAAAAACACGAATCGTCCTGCTATAGCGCCACCATGAGGCTGATTTGAACATTTTAAAGTGGCATTTCTTCCTCGGCCTAGTGGGATTGCACGATTTGAGGCATTTTGTTGTGATGTTTGGACAAAATCTGTAGGAGTACTGTCAAAACATTTGTATATAACAGGCCCATGTGAAAAAATTTAGGTTCAGCTCTGGCATCCAGGGAGTGTGTGTGCACAGTTTCGCTGGTGCAAAACATAGTCTCGGCTGGCTATTGTACTGCATGGGCTTTGTCAGGAGGGACGCACACCTGATTAGTCTTTTGTCCACTATCAAGTCCCTCTACGTTGGCACCATATACAGTAAAAAGTCTGCCATCTTTCTATATCGCATCATATCCTGCGCAATGCAACCAGACCAATATTGGTTGGGTAGCTTGTCAATCAAGAGCGGGGGCGGGGAATGAATGCTATTGGTTGTGTAGCTTGTCAATCAAATCATCCCGCCCCTCCTAGAGCATACCCTACTTTATCGTATTTTTTTTTTAAATGGGACCATAATTTACCAAAATGCATATCATGATGATAGAAAGAGACTTTAAACTAGCGACTGGAAGCATATAGTATTTATGACAATGTTTATTAAGGAAAGAAAATCAAGTCTAAAGTTCGTCAAAAACGCATTGAGAGAAATTCTTTCTGACACCAGCAGCGGTAAAACAGCAAAACTACAGGCCATTCATATGAACTGTCCCTTGAACTCACTTCCTATATAGACTCAATTTACAACTCTCAAGCTAGCCCCTTGGTTGGCACAGATGACTCAGAGATCTAAGAGGTAAAGAGGTATGTTTGTCAGTCAGCAGATATCAAAAGGAGAGGAGAGTCCAAACAGAGCTTTGAAACATCAATAAACATAGGCGAGAAGAATATTCCCTGTACCACTGAAGAAGCTGGGAAGCAGCTTTGATGTAGTAAACAAATTGGAACAAGTCAATAGTGTTTGTTTACACGTTTTACATTACATTATTAAGGTAATTGTAAGTGGTTTATTCTTATTTTTTCAGCAAACTCTGATAAAGCAAACTGCTAATTTGAAATGGCAACCATTATATTAGAAGTAATTGTCCAACTGTGTTTTTTCATGACACATAATTTACACAGTACATTTCACTATGAGTCAGTATACCTGTCCGTAGTGACATGTCTGGCATGTACATTTCATCTTTTGTCATATAGTGACTATGTATACTCTTGAAAGTGAAAACAATGACACATTTATCCACAAATCTGTCAATACATAACTTTGTTCACAATAAGAGTACTGGACACACTGGTAGCTGAGCGATGTCATCGCCCCCTTAAAGCGAACATGCCTACAATTTATCTTTACAATACAGTACATTTACAGTAAAGCTACGGAGCACAACAGGATTTCAACTGGGACATTATGAGGACTACAGAAATGGTGAGAAGGAAGGTAAAGATACTTAAAAGAATGCATGGAACCATAGCTTCAATGGCTGATTATTATACCTGTATAACTGGTAGTAATACAGCTGCTGTAGGGCTACTGTCTGTCTGTGTCCCAGTGGAACCACAGCTACATGTAGGACACATCTAACTGCTCCAATTAACTGAACAAATTCCAGTGTGTGTGTGTGTGTGTGTGTGTGTGTGTGTGTGTGTGTGTGTGTGTGTGTGTGTGTGTGTGTGTGTGTGTGTGTGTGTGTGTGTGTGTGTGTGGCCTATATTATACTGTAGGTAAAGTCCCCACAACTGTAGGAAACCCTGACAAAATAAAAGCAATTAAGCACTATATGACATATGTCGTCAAGCAGGGAGTCTCGTTTTATTCCATATTGTCCATTATTTATACCATGAGACTGAAACATAATTAGATAGCAAGAGAGCACCAAACTATTTCCATGAAATAGCTCCAGAATGAGACAGCACGATATGTTAATTATATCAATCATGCACCCCTCAAATCTATTTCTCAGCATATTTACATCACCATCCATGTTTTCCAACACGCACGAACACATGCACAGCAAGACAACTACAGTAACATACTGAATGCCAATCCTTTCTTCATTACATTACATGACATGAAACCCCAATCAGACCATTTGTTTGCCTGCAGATGCCTATCAGTCTCCTCTCCTATCTGTCTCTCTGTCATGCTAGACTGTCTGGGGAAGTTGGAGGCCAGCGATAGAGCGTTTAGATAATTGCAGGAAGGCTAACTGCATCGCCTCAGCCTCCCTAATGTCCACAATCATTCATAGGGACTCACAGGGAGAGAGAGAGAGAAAGAAAGAAAGACAGAAAGAAGGCAAGTTTATTTGTTATAGCACATTTCTTACACAAAGGCATTTCAAAATGCTTTCCATAAGGCATAAAAAGGCAATCAATGGCATAGGAAGACATTTCAAAAGAAATAAAGAATACGAGGAATAAAATAAAATGTAAGGGCCATTGTAAAAATAACTGTCAAAATGCAATTATGGTTTTACTTATTCTCACTCAATCAGCAACAAAGTTGTATTCATCAGGAGTATTGTGTTGTGCAGAAGCAAGAACGAAACAAGGTCCTTCCCCATCTGGCTCATTCCCCCCTTTCTCTGCTCCTGACGTCTTTTCTTGGCAGCCGTTCAGGCATAACATTGAACTGCAGTGAAAATTTGAGCTTCAATTTGTTTGTTTTCGTATCTCCCTACTTTCTCTATCATTAAATGTAAGCTCTCACTGATAAACCCACATTAGATGGTCATAACTTATGCTCATGAATTTATTTATTTTTGGGTCAACTTTCTTTCTGACTCACCAATATAGTAGCAATGGATCAATGAGTTAAGCCCTGCACTGTCTGCTACTGACTTTTGACTAATGACGGCTGCATGGACTCTGGTGCCCTAGCACATGGACTAGGCTGTACATCACTAGACTCTCACAGATGCCTGTTTTAAGGATGACTGTTGAGAGACTGTACTTATATTCACTCATAGACTGTTGAGAATGAGATTGTGCATTATATTCATCCAGATACACACTGTTGAAGGTCTGTTAACGGACCGTCATATACAGTATATTCATTCTCATATTCACTGTTAATAGACTATCCTTTCTTATATGTATTGTTGATAGTCTATACTTATACAGGCCATATAATAATTGTTGATAGACTGTGACATTCCAAAGTTTCAAAGAGCCTGCTGTTGGCACGTCAGTGAAACATCAGTGGATAGTCCAAGCCTTGTCACGGAGAAAGGGGGGCATTTGCCATGGTTCGAATTGGCCTCATTTCACACCTGGCAAATCAGGCACGACAATGGGGGGGGGGGGGGGGGAATACTTTACAGGGAAAGATAAGGAAAGTGAGGAGAAGTGTGAAGAGGTCAGATGTCATGTCTGTACCTGTATCTATATAAAATGTTCAAAGTCTATATTCATACCCAGTGTTGATAGACCTACATATAACCAACCGTATACTCATTGTTGCTATTATTCATTCATTCATATATTCACTGGCGATAGAAGTATATTGATAGATCTATTTTCATTCATATATTCATTGCACATAATACAGTATTGATAGACAGTACACACGTTCACTGTTTCAGAGATCCAGTGCCGATGTCTAGGGCCAGCAGCTCAGTCTTTTCTTTTATATATTTTGGTTTGATTCTTGACTCTGTACCTCTGCTGTTGTTGCAATAAAGTCTTATCTTATCTTATCTTATCCCGTCTGTTCTCATTCACTGTTCATACGACACTGTTCAGACACACAGGGCCACAGAGGCACCCAATTACCCAGGACTCTGTGGTGTTTAGGCTGGCATCCAGTCAATAGTCCCCAAAACACACAGCAACACACGCACGCATACACGCGCACGCACACACACACACACACACACACACACACACACACACACACACACACACACACACACACACCACACACACACACACACACACACACGCACACGCACACGCACACGCACACGCACACGCACACGCACACGCGCACACACACACACACACACACACACATGCACACATGCACACATGCACGCACACACACAGTTCTTGGAGAGACAAATTTCTACTGAGTATCCAAAAGTCAGTTTTGACTAACTGTACAGTTTGAAAGAAACAAACATCATTCACTGTGATCGATAGGAAATTAGAATGTAATAAATTGAGGAAGTGAGGAACACTGGTTGATTCCTGCGGTGTTGCTGATGAATTCGGTTGACATATTTCAACACATCAACTGTCACCGCTAATAATGTGTGGAGTTGTGTGCCTCCTGCAGCAAAACAACTATGATGGGAATGATTCCCTCCAGGTACGCTCTCATACTGCGTAAACAAAGGATCGGCTGTGCAGTACAATAAAGCATCACACAAAACCATCTTTTATGTACTCTAAATGCCATAATGTTTTATAACCCTGTTCTTTGTAAATAGCACTTGCAGGACAATAGTTGTTTCAGTTCATCTGGCTAGCTGGGGTAGAGAAAATAAGGTTTGTTATGGTGCTCAGACACAACCATCTGTTCTATACTGGAGGGGGTTCCAAAGAGTTCCATACCTCTGGCTTGGTATCCCCACTACTGCAAAATGCCTTATTTTTTTAAAGGAAGAGAGAAATATATTGTAAATAGATGCCATGCGCTGTGTAGATGGGCTACTTTTGTTATTTTTGACCAAGTTTGGAAAAAATTGACAATAATGAACGTGGTTAAACCGGCACAATAATCTAGGGCAATGATTGAATTTAAAATGTAATTCTTCTGGACTGTACGGTGGTAGCAGTTGAAGGGCGTTCCAATCAACACTATCAGCCACTCTCATGTCTGTCTGACTGAGGAAAGGAGGGGGTCAATAGTGTGACACGGGAACAATAGACAATGCTCACTGATATGACAGCGACTGTAGAACATGTGTGCATGTGTGTCTTTGCGTTGTTCATCTTAGATTAAAGAAAGATTTCCAGCAACTATCACCGAGATGAGAAGATAGAGACACTTACTGTACTGCCAGATAGGTGTTTCTATAATGAGCACAGTGTTATCTGTTATATAGACTTCAGGCATAACGGCTGGATGGCCTTTCAATCTTACTGCCACTGGACTTCTATGGTGTCTATGGAGGGAATAGATTTGACTGAAAAATCTAACTGTGACTAAACAACAATGGATACTTACAGTATAGCGATCTTGGTGCATCAGTTAAGCATTTGTGTTGTTGTTCTTATTTTGAACTATGTTTTCAACATGTCCATTCATTTAAGCATGTCACTATTCACATGCTTTGATAGGTCATCACATAGATGAACCTAGCCTGGGCAGCATTCCTTTTCGGGTATATGATCCGGTCGGGAGCGGAAGTAGCCCTACGTCACCGGGCGCGTCATCCGCGTCATCAGCCGACCGGATCGCGACACCCGGAAAGACGTCTCACCCCAAAATAGGTCCGTCCTAATAAAATCCTTGATGCGGTGTAGTTTAGCTTATTTTTTAAATATAAATGTGAGTGTACTTTCCGGAGACTATTTAGCGTCTGTATTATCCGTATTATCCCACGGGGAAATTCTATTCCATTTAAATAGGGATTGGGGAACCAAAACAAAGCGGCAGCGCAAAACCGGATCGCGACAATCCGGAAAGAGGATTATAATTTTTTTAGTCGGCGTGGCCTAGACCGGATCATATGGGTCTTTAGTAACGCATACCAGGCTTTCCTCCGAGGTGGAAAGACTGGTGACGCGAGGTTAGATGAACCAGATAATAATTTTTCCAATGCTTGGAAACATTTTCTAGATGTTAAGAGAATGAAAGATCCATCTGAGACCCATCTGGCAAGTTAATAAACTTTGAAAATCCTGTCCTTATTTGTTCTGTATTTAAGGTTGTGTTGATTCACTGCATAAAATGTTCGTTAACGGATTTGTTTTTCTCAACAGATCTCTACTTTTGTGGTCAGTGAAACGATAGCAGTGCAAACGCACACACATTATAATCAGACACTCAAATTATCCATGTAATCATCTGTCACAACAGTTTCTTCTGATTATGCCAATGGGATGAATATCTGTGGTATATTACAGTATGTGCCTGTGGTTTCGTTTGAGTGTCATATGTGTCTCTCTCTCTCTCTCTCTTGCAGGCATACAAACACACACACTGACATGCACACGTACGTACACAGGCACACAAACACACGTGCATGTGTACACAAACACCAAGGCACATAACAAGCATGGACACAGAGGTGCTGGGAGCTGCTGACAGGCTCCAGTTATCAGCAAAGGCAGGGTGAACTAGATAAGACAGCCACAAGGCATCATAAACAGAGAGAGAAAGAGAAGTGGGGAATGAATCAAAGAGACGAAAGAGGGAACGGGAAAATCTCCCTATACACTCTGTTAAAGATACATAAAATAAAATAAATAAATAAAACATTCTTGGATGAGAAGTCACAGTTGACAGAGAGGTGGAAGGAAGGGAAAATTAAAATAAGCGGAGTGAAGAAAGGTAGGCTGCATGGAGAGAATATAGAGGTTAACTGACAAGAAAGATATGAGAAACAAGACAAAGAGTAAACAGAAAGTGAGGGAAGAGATCAAGAGAGTATTGAAGACAAGACAAGACAAGACAAGACAAGACAAGACAAGACCAGGCACAGATCTCCGCCAGGCCAGGTAACAAACATTGGCCTCATGGTGGCGGTATACCAGGACAATGTGAATACTTTTGAATGGAGGTTCTTCCTTGGCCTACTAGGAGTATGAGTTCAAAGTTTGTCACAGCTGTCCAGCAATGCTTGTGGCATCACGTGCAAACGTGCCCCTCCGCAAACTTTGAAAGCCAATCGTAGTCAAACAAAATGGAATTAGAAAAATCGGAGAGATCTTGATCACATGACTACAGAGATAATGTGTACCGATTTGGTTGAGGTTTGGACAAAATTGGTAGGATTAGCAGCAAACACTGTGTTATGCAAAGAAAACGCAATATGGAAGAAAACTTCAATGCCAATCTTAGCCAATCAGGATACAATATGAAAAATCGGACAGATCCGTCTTGATCAAATGTCTATAGAGATAATGTGATGTGTACCGATTTGCGTGATGTTTGGATTTTTTAGCCAAAAATGTGTTTTGAAAAAAATCGTCCTGCTGGTGGTGCTATAACAGGCCGATGAATAGGAAAATGTGGGCAACTAGTTCTGCTCTTGCCTCCAGGGAGTGTGCGTGCACGGTTTCACGCCGATCGGTCCAACAGTGCCGGAATTAGCTATCCGCAGACGGACGGACGAACACGCACGCGCGCACACACACACCCACACCTACACACACCCACACCCACACCTACACACACACACACACACACACACACACACACACACACACACACACACACACACACACACACACACACACACACACACACACACACACACACACACACACACACACACACACACACACACACACACACACACACACACACACACACACCGGCCTGGCGCAGAGAATGATAAGAGAATACAAATTTAGAGAATAGAGGAAAGGAGAGAAAAAAGGGGAAAAGATAAGGGAAAAGAAGAGAGGAGAGTGAATAGAAGAAAAGAGAAGAATGGGGGGGTGGGGGGGACAATGGAGAAGCAACACATCCAAACAAGTGAAATAACGTGGTGGGTGAGAAAGAGAGAGGTAGAACAATTTTACAAAGTAATAAGAGTGAATTAGTGAGGCAGAATGAGTCAGACAGCTTTCTAAACACAAGGCTGGCTTGGCTCCTGGGCATATGTGTATTCACCTCCACACTCTGCATATGCATTACATCGGTAATGAAGCCTGTTCCTGCTTTGTCTCCCAAAGCGTCAGGCAGCCCCGTTTGTTTCTCCTCGTCAGCAACTTTTGATCAAATCCCACTAAATCATGAAGAATAACAGCCGACATTGACTGTGAAGGAGGGCGCCAGGGGGAACCAGTTGGGAAATGCACGGGTGCATGCACACAGACGCATACAGTATCTGCGTACAAGCTAGCAAACACATAATTATACCCACGCGCGTGAACACAGCACACACACTTTAACAGACCTGCCAACCTTGAAGAAAGTCTTAGAGTCCTTATGCCGAAAAAAGATGTTCAGCTCATGTACGGGTGTGCAGCCAAAAACAGACATAATGCATAGGACATTTTGGATAGCTGACTTATTTAATTAATGTCAGAAAACAGAGTGTGTACCTGAAAATGAAAACTGAACCGTTTGCAGTAGCGTAATAGCTCAACATAAACTCTGGCAGAAAGCTATTTGATGAATTAAATTCTGAAATAAATAGGCAAACTAATAGCACCACAATCAATGAAACAGATTTTTCTCTGTTTGAATACTGTAACATTCTGTGGCACCATTTTGACACCCTCCCACCATACTTCGAACATAAACCTGACACATGGTTTTCGGTTTGTCAGTTTCAGTCATTTGCAACAGAGTTCAAGTGTTAATTGTCTCCGCCAGGCCGAAAGGCATGGCCAGAGAGTATGTTTTACCCCCCGTCCGTCCGTCCGTCCGTCCGTCCGTCCGTCCGTCCGTCCGTCCGTCCGTCCGTCCGTCCTGTCCGTCCGTTAGCAGCTAATCTCTGGCACCGTTGGCCCGGCCGCTGCGAAACTGTGCACGCACACTCCCTGGATGCCAACTCAGAACCTCTGGCCCAAATTTTTCAGATTGGCCGTTTATAGCGCCACCAGGAGGCCGATATGTGCAAAACACATTTATTGATACTACTCCTACAGATTTTGTCCAAACATCACACAAATCGGTACACAGTATCTCTATAGTCATGTGATCAACACAGATTTATCCAATTTCCCATATTCCATCCTGATTGCCTAAGATTGGCTTCCAAAGTTTGCAGGATTGTTCCGTTTTGAACAAAATGCCTCAAATCATGAACGCAGCTTGCGATTTCCGTGAAATTTCACACGCACATTTCTATTAGGCCGACGAAGAAATGCCACCCTTTTCACATTGGCCTGTTATAGCGCCACCAGCAGGTCTAATTCTGCAAACATATTTTTGAAACAAAATGCCTCAAATCATGAATGCAGTGTCCGATTGCAGTGAAAAGCCCTTGAACAAATGGCACCCTTTTCACATTGGCCTATTATAGCGCCACCAGGAGGCCACAATAACGTACCTGACCTGGCGGAGACCTGTGCTCCGAGGAGCACTTTTTCTAGTTGAACTTGTATTCTGCGCAGCTTGGCCTCATATGTGGCAGACTGTGGTTTTCCAAGCACAGTGTCACACAGTGACACACACTATCTTTGGCAGCCATCAGGATACTGGGTTTTGTTTTTGGTCACCAAGCTGAAGATTCTTTCACAGTAATTACTGTGTAAAATGAGTAGGCCTATACCCAGTATACCCAGAATGACTGTTGAAACCCAATTCTTTCCAAACCTCATCAGCCCTCTTGGAAAGGATACCATCATTTAATCCACATCCAGGATTGTGGATTGAAACAACCAGAACCTTCCCACAAAAACCCTCAGAGAAGAGAATATGGCCGTTTGGCATCTATTCGTGTCTGAAACTGTGACATGTTGCCGCAGTTCATCCCCAGCGATATAGTGAGAGAGAGTTGCGTCACGCTTTGATCACAAATTTCTATTACCCCCAAAAAAGACATTTCAACTGCCACTAGCGACCGAATGGGTAAGGCCGACGGAAATGGCAGAGGATGCGTTGGATGCAGCTCAAACGCATAAGTGGCCGTTTTCAAGATGTTTTGGCCATTATCTCTGGAACGAAGGTCCAATCTGCTTTTGGGCCTAAAATTATGGTAATTGTTCGGGCCGGCCCTAACCTCAATTTTCAGACCCGTTGAGAATTCTAGCGTGGTTCCTCACATCACTGAAGAATCCTCCAAGCTCAAGGTTACCCTGGCTCTCAATGAATACATGTCTCGTAACCAGCTTTTCTTTAGAAATGATTATCGGATTGCCTTAGGATCGTTTTCCTCCTTTGAGGTACTTCCTTTAGTTTTTAAGTGGAATTGCTCAGGACACCTTTTTACTACTTAGTCTTTTTTAAATAATTTGTTTTGGTAGTATTTACTTTATGTTCTATGTTACAGAGACTTTAATTGAGCCGCTCATAATGCACCCCAAACATATTTGTGTCAAAACATTATTATCAGACTTGCAAAGGACAGCCTTTTTGTTGCAGCTCGCCCGTCCTCGCCTATTCAGCTATTTAATATTTTTTTGCCTCTTTCTTATATTATTTGACAATTTGGCCAATGTTTGTTTAGTATAGTTTGTTGGTTAAATTTGCAGTAATGCTGTTTTTTCTTTTCTTTTTAGGTATTAACAATGCATTAAAATTGCCTTAAATTGTCACTTCACTGTCATCTGGGGACCCCCCCCCCAAAAAAATATATATATGTGGGGACCCCCCTGGGGGTCCCGGCCCACAGGTTGAGAACCACTGTGGTAAAGTATAGTCCAGCCTACATTTAGTACTCCAGTGTTTGTAGTGCTTTCTATGGCCTGTTAAACTTGCTAACAGTGCCAGACTTTGCCTTCCTTTTTCATCGTGAACATTACCATTGACCTCCTTCTTCCTCCTCATCTCTCCAGTTACCCAGAACCCCTCAGCTGAGCGGTGGCAGCCAGCACAGACCTCACCCTGCTCCTACACCAACCACTCCAGCAGTGAGCACAAAGACCTTATTATTTTGTAGCAATCCCTTTTTTTATGGCTTCCCTCTTTGTTAGATAAAATCCAGGCTTCAACCGTCTATCCGCCACCTGCCTTGCTGTACGCCTGGGTCACACACTAATCCTAACACTTTCACCACTTAGTCTCTATTTTATGATTTATTTTGGTGCTATTTACTTCACAATGTTCTATGTATATAGTTTTATTTGGCAAATATATAGGATTTAGTTTGCTTAATATTTTAAACAACACATTTTCAACATACATGAATAAACCCTAATTGTTCAAACACAATTTAAACACTGCAATTTGACAAAAAATAACATTTTTGAGGACCCATTTGAAAGACCACCCGTGGGTTCTCCTATCTCATTACATTCTGTGTGTGTGTGTGTGTGTGTGTGTGTGTGTGTGTGTGTGTGTGTGTGTGTGTGTGTGTGTGTGTGTGTGTGTGTGTGTGTGTGTGTGTGTGTGTGTGTGTGTGTGTGTGTGTGTGTGTGTGTGTGTGTTTGTGTGTGCGCGTGCTTGCGTGCGTCCGTGCAAGAGAGAGAGAGAGAGAGAGACACCCCACTGGGGTCAAATGCATACCCATTACCCACTAATTATAAGCAGCCATGGGATTGCTGTCCTATCATGGTCATTACTCATGGGAGACAGAGTACATTTACTTTAATATCATTTGATATGATTCTACACATAAAGTACATGTGTGTGTCTGAGTATGTAACGGCCGTGGCATTAATAGTAAGCTGTAAATGACTATAAGCGTGTATGTTTGGTAAAACCCATTGATTTAAGTCCAGTACTTAGGTCTGTGGACAGCTTGCGTGATTAATACAAGGGATTAATGCAAAAACGGCTATCCATCCTGCATAATGCCTTGTAAAATATTACACTGCCACACAGTAAAATCCTCAGTGTTCATTTAACAACTTTAACCCTGGCATCGCTATTTAGGGCCGAAGGTTTCAAAATGTCCATTGCATTGCTTTGCCGTGGGTCCCAGATGGACCCTTATGGATTCATTTCACCCTTACGGGTCCATTTGGGTGCATTTTCCCACTCTCAGGGACAGATTTGCATACATCAAAGGCATAGTGCCTTGAGTGTGATTTGCACTGGCCTAAGGTGCATGGAATTATCATCTGATGTACTAAAGCATAAGATAATTACACAATCAGCACATTGGTCCCATTCTGCGTTTGAAGCAGATCTTAATCCATTAAGACTGGGAGAGCATCTGTGTCATTTTAGATTTCTTTGGCTATTCAAAAATAGCAGATCATATGAGCTTACAGAGCTACTATTTTTGAAAAATCGTGTATATAAAATCGAATATATATATATATATATATATATATATATATTTATTTATTTTTAAAGAGAATCTTTTTAACTGAAATCTTTGTTTGTCAAATGTCTTTTAATCCTAACAGATTTTATTTTTTAAACGTATGTTGCTATAATCAGTGGTGCTCAAACATTTTCATGTCAAGGACCTCCCAAAATTATATGTATTTGGCCATGGACCCCCATCTGAAAATATTTTGTTCCAGGGACCACCCCAGAAGCAAAGATTTGAGTTACAAATGTTCGCTTTAAATATATATATTCAAAGATTTGCACACATGTTCACGACTTTTCAAAAATAGCAGATCTACAAGAACTCGGTGCCACGCTACGAGCTTGTAGATCTGATATTTTTGAATAGCCAAAGTATAAAATAATGGTTATAGCTCAAATCTAAAATAACACAGATGCGTTCCCGGATTGAATGAGTTAAGAGGAGCTGTGAGTGGACTGGTGGGATGTGTTGTGGAGCCCTCAAGACTACACACAAGAGCCCTCAACACTAACAGTTTAAAATCCTCGCTAACAGCCCCTAGGCAAAAGATTGCTGTTAGAGGAAAGACCATGGAATCACCAAAACCACTAGGCCTCATTCTGCAATTTGCCTATTAAATTATGAGATATCTCGTCTGGAAAGGTGACGGTAGAGGAAAGGCCATGGGGTGGCTCTAAATAGTTAGGATTAATCCAACACGGAGCATGAGTGATCTCGGCAAGTTTCATGGCCCATTAGATTTTGAGATACAGTAGTTGTTGAGATATCTTATTTGGGATAAAATGTGCGAGTGAAATTTTGGCCTAATGGTGGCGCTAGAGGAAATGCTATTGGGTCACCAATATTAGACATTAGTCATCTGATCGGACTGGACTGGCATCGCTGTCCTTAGAGCTCCACCAAGGCTACAAAGAACAGCTTCATTCAATGATGCTGAAACTGTCAGTAACAGAACAACACAATGTTTTGTAGGAATGCAATGAAAAAGAAAATGCGACTCTGGGCGACTATTGCTCATGAAATAAATGCATTAGGAGTCACAAAACAAACTCCTGTTAGCAGATGGCAGGACAGGGATTTGGTGCCTTGTGCTAAAGATGACTTGAGCATTCACTGTGTGTTTTCAAAAAACAAAAACAAAATAAACGACAGTTTAGTGTGTTGAATGTCGCCATTGTGGGGAAACTCATAAAATATATATAAAGCGTGTTCACCTGAGACAAGTATGATAACGTGGGCTGTGATGGTTCTGTTGTAGATTCTATTCATCCATGGTGCCAGGTAGTGAAGGCTAAAGATGCAAAGAGCTCCCATCTGGCAACAGTCATGCGACTATAGCCAGATGGGAACGTTGTGTGGGAGTTTCAAGGTCAATAAGTAATTATTATGTGCCTGCTTGATCTATAGGCTTTGTTTTGATTATTTGTTGATTCTCTCTCTGATTCTCTGCAGTGTCCTTCCTGCATTTACTCTCATCTTCACTACAATCTTACTGTACTGTCTCCTTCCATTATTTATTTGCATGATCCTCCATTAGTTATAACTACGCACAAGGTGCACTTAAAATGAAGTAAACTGCATTTCCAGGCTGGCGCGCATGTTTGAGCAATTACACACATAGGCACAGAATGCATATGAAATGAGGTACAAAAGGCTTAGTAAATTTGTCCCCTAGAGTTCAATTAACACTGAGGATTTCACTGTGTTTGTTCACACTGTTCTCCTCTCTTTTAACTACATGTACATCTACTTTGAACCTCCTTATTATTTTCCTCAGTGGGAAGTTCTCTTGTATGTTTGCTGTTTCGTTGCACATCTCTCCTCCTGCTTTGTGCTTGCAGTTTCTTTTTGTCAGCAGCGTGCCTCATTCTGATCTCATTTCAACATATTTATTATCTTTTCTATCTCTCTATCACTCTTTAACTTTGTCTCCCTTTTGTCTGTTTCTCTCTATACTCTCTATACAACCCTTTCCCCTCAGTCTTTCCTTGACATTAAAGTGTAACCGTGCAGTGGAAACAGTAACCTCAGCTCACCTCTCACGATCCTATAGACTCGCTATCAATAGATGGATTATACAGAACTCACAAAAGGAGCACACACATTACACGCACGTCCACACACACGCGCGCAGAAACCGCTCATTAATGACTTCCCATCCATGAACCAGGCTAAGTGCTGTGAGATATTACACATACACACACAAAAAAATATTGAAGCACCGCTTGGGAATCTGCAGTTTGCTTTCCTTGTCTTTAGTCATAGCAATTAAGCTGTCCCCCTGCTGTTTTCTTTGACCTACAGCACTTTCTTCAGGTTCTATTTGTGATTGTTTGTAGAAATGCATGAAACAAACTTATAGATTTGTTCCCTTAGCTAACTGTAAGGATAATTATTTACTTGCCTGGCTGTGGCAGTAACAAGTATAGGTATGGAAATTTGTAAGAAAAGAAAATAAACAATGTAACCTCTCACATTGGCCGTCAACGCCACCACGCAGCTGTAAGTGAAACAGTCAGCAGTCACATTAATCACGAACGAATACAACATACTCAGCAACATGCTCAGTGTATAGGCCTAAGTCTGAGACTCTAAGAATGGACCCGTAATGGACCCATAAGGGTCCAACAATGAGGATTTTACTGTGTAGAGCATGTGTGTGTGCGTGTGTGCCAGCTTGTCTCTTTGTTAAAGACAGCCGCGTACAAATGAGTGTTACTGCACACCGTGACTGCATAGCACTGTCTGCTTAAAATGTCTGCGTTAGCAGAAACAAGCCACTAGGAAGAGTTTCTTCCTCTCCTCTCCTCTCCTCTCCTCTCCTCTCCTCCTGCAGTTAGTTTCCAACTCTAAGCACAAATCAATGTGCTTGTTAACAACTCCGCAGATTTTCACTACATTTCATCAGGTCACCACCTCATAACATAACAAACTCTGTACACGCACATGTACACGTACACGCACGCACGCACGCACGCACGCAGGCACGCACGCACACGCACACGCACACCGCGGGAAATGAGTCTTATTTTTACTTGCATCTCTGCATGACATTTGGTCTAATTGGACTGAGCTGCACAAACGGTGCTCCCAGATACCAGAGCCACGGACTGTTGTCTGTCCTTGTTGGGTTCATCTGGGGCCATCGTACATGTATTTTTGTGTGTGATTGAAAGGATGAGTGTAGGGTGACAATGACAGACAGACAGACAGACAGACAGACAGACAGACAGACAGACAGACAGACAGACAGACAGACAGACAGACAGACAGACAGACAGACAGACAGACAGACAGAGAGGGGAATAGAGAGGAGAGAGACAGATGGAGTGCTACTGTTGAAGTGCAGTTGCCATCACAGGTTTTATGGTGGTTCAGTTGGTTGGCTGAAGAAAGACTGAAGGGTTTGCAGCTTTCCATTGGCTCCAGGGCTGAAGCAGGTGCCAGAGAAAATGAGAGAACATCCATGGAGAATGGGAGCAGGCAGGGAGAGAGCTGCACAGTAAAAATCCTCAGTGCTAATTTAACTCTGAGAGTGTTTTTTTTTTTAATACTAGAAATTAGTAGGAAATGAACACTGAGGGTTTTTACTTTGTAGTAAAGGATTTAATGGCACTGGTGAACAGCTTCCAAAAACCTGAGGACTTGTTGAAAAACCAATAGGCTGCAGCCATTATAACCCCCCTCCTGGCTGCACTCAGGTTTTTATTTATACACTGAATATACTGTAGATAGACAGAGCAGGGGCCTGAGGGACAGATAAATGAGATAGACAGATTAGCACAAAGAGAAATGAGATTAGGTGGAGGTGGAGAAAGGTAAAATGGGACACTGAGGGATTACCCTCGGTGTTCCTTTTGGATGTTTCATGAGACTTATAAAGAATTGACTGATTGATCAGTCAAGACCCTCAGGGATGTGTACTGAGCCCTCTCCTCTACTGCCTGTAGATGCACGACATGGTCACGCACAGCTCCAATGTCATCATCAAGTATGCTGACAACATGACAGCGATGACGTGCCGGGCTGTCAACAACAACACTCTGGTGTCAGGAAAGCAACCTCGCTATCAACGTCAACCAGTCCAAGGAGCTGATCATGGACAACAGGAGCAGAGGAGAGAGCACGCCCATATCGTCATCGACGGCCTTGCAATGGAAAGGGTCACTCAGTTCAAGTTCCTCAGCATACACATCAAATGTATGCCACCCCAGCCATACGCCTGTTCACGTCGCTACTACGACCACGGCCAAGCAAGCTCTACCGCTTTATAAAGAGCCAAACCACCAGATTTCGGAACCGTTGAACAAGCCCTCTCTCTCTCTCTCTCTCTCTCTCTCTCTCGCTCTCTCTCTATATATACAGTATATATATATATCTCTGGGTTTATTGCCCACCAAATGGGGGCTGTTTCTCACTTTAGATGCGTGAGCTTTGTGTGTCCTGGGTAAAAGGGGAAGGGGAGGGGATGAACATCATCTTAAAGGGATACTTCACTCTCGGGCCGGGGACACATTTAAAAAAAATATTAAAAATAAATGAAAAAAGTTATGGAAAATTCATGGCCCCCTCACGACACGCAGTGTCCTACTAATGTGTGAGGGGGCCATGAATTTTCCATAACTTTTTTCATTTATTTTTAATATTTTTTTTAAATGTGTCCCCGGCCCGAGAGTGAAGTATCCCTTTAATTATTTTTTTGTGTGGGGGTGCATGACGGCTTCAACTGATACATTTGCATGAAGCACCTGCTGTGCTGTGGAAAGTATAGCTAAGCATCAATTTGGATGCTGGAAAACGGAGCTTTAAAATTGTCAGTAAGTCAGCATTTTTTATCAGATTGCTGACAAAGGATGGAGTGCTCGTACCCATCAATGCCATGGATATGGTCGAGCTGGGCTCTTAGCATAGCACCACATTTACTGCCCTGTGTGTCCATTAAATGTGATGTTAACTACCTACATGTTTGGCCATCTCAACCCTTCTCTTTGATCAGCATTTACTGAGGCAGCATTTTGCTTTGTTCTGCTGGGTTGTATCTGAAATGGAGCCAGTTAGTCTTGCGATTAAAAACATACCTCACATTGTTGCCCTGCCAACCACAAGTAAAGCTTAAATTGTGAATCACAGTGATTAGATTTTGAGAGGAGTAGCAACAAAATTGATTTCTTTTTAGGATGTACTAATTTCTTACACAGTGTCTACAGTTGACACCCGATGTCTAATGTTAACAGGTCAGACAGAGTATAAATGCATATCAGGTTACCTTTGTTCTGTTCAATTCCACCTGAAACAAACATTCTAATGACATTTCCCTTACATCAAAAGCATCACCACTGTCACCATTTCAATTAATTTTATTTTATTTGGAAGATGATTACGCAACACACTCTCACTCCCCAAACGGCCTATAGTGACTTCATGGGACAAATGTGACCACACGTCAAATGTTTGACAGGACCCTTCCAGTCATCTGGCGCGTCCCAGGCACTTCCGCACTCCAGGAATGCAGAGGTGTCGCTCTCAAACCCAAGGGTCTGCTAAAAAACTGTTAAAACAACGGAGGCGCGCCGGCACAAGCGGACTTGTGCCACGGGAGGCACCGCTGAGCGAGCCATTAGGCGAGTGAGTCGCTGTGCCGAGTGTTGCGAAGTCCGCATCAGCCGACTCAGCACCATGAATCCATGAATTCATACATTCATGCACAGAACTGTACTTGGTCCTAGTATACATGACCACAGGATCTACATTTCTTAATATAAGAGCCGGTATACCAACCACAACCACTGCAGTTGTGTTAGTTATATTGTACCAACATACCGATTTGTCAAAATAACATTGTATTCATTAAAAGTTACGGATTGCAGCTTTAAAATGTTATGAGGGAGAGTGTTTTGTCTTTTGTTTCAGTCCCTATTAACACAAAGTTTTTAGGAGACGAGGACTCACGGCCAACCTGGGAAGACAGACTGTTCACAAACTTCATCGTTGAATGAGCACAATTTGACAATATCTGTAGCTGACCATGCTGGACAATTATTTTTAAAGACATTTCCCTAATAGCCAATCTGCCAAGCAATATACAGTAGCTGTGCCAGAACCAAAACCACAGCCATTGTAAGAACAATTGCCTTGCACAATAAACACAGCATAAGTGGTCTTATAAGCCATTCCACATTACAGTAGCTCAACTGATGGTAGCACAGACATGGGTGATGTCAAGGTTTATCCTGCGGTTGCCCATGTGTGTGATCCCAGTGTTAGCATTGTCAAAATACTGTAGTAGTGCTGCATTCATACAGGCAGAGAATCCCCATATCTACTTAGTCATTAGAGCATGCCAACTCATGCTCATAGCTGCCGAAAAGGCATCAAGACAGCCACGAGTTGGCATAGAGGAAGAGCTGATCACAATATACTTCTGCCTCAACAATAGCATCAAGAGGAAAACTTTGCTGTGTGACATCCAAATTCTATGCAATGCTGATTTCCACCAATGCACCAAGCAGTGCATAGCCAAGGCTAAGTGGATCATCAAAGACACTTACCAGCCACAATCTGTTCACGCTGCAATCAGCAGGCAGGCAATACCACAGCATTAAATGCTGAATGAACAGACTAAGGGGCAGTTTCTACAGCAAGGCTATCAGGCTGCTGAACAGGCACTGAGCCCTAGACCGACTACCTCCATAACTAATCTTGGGTGCCGCCTTACCCCTTATCCCTAAACGTATTAGCCATTATTTACTATTTTTAAAAACATTTTAAAACAATTGAACTAGCCGATCTACATCGACACGTTGTAAGCTTGTAGATTATGAATACACTCCATTCCCCCACACCACGCGCGCACGTCAAGGCAAGTTTATGAGCTGAGAAAGCTGGATTGTTCATGATGTACTGTAGCGCACAATCAGAAATGTGGAAGGAGAGAGCATAAGATTAAAAAAGAAAAGACGAGAGTCAGCATATATTATATAACACACACACATGCACGCATGCATGTACGGACGATACAACAGGTCTGGAAAGAGCCTAACTGGAATTATGACATTCATTAGAAGACGGTGGAAAAACTGATCACGATTAATTAAGTGATGCTCATTTAACCCTGGAGTTAAAGAGGACTGCCAAGTGATGCAAGCATGTGTGATTCAACCTACGAGTCTGCACTACAGTGATACACTATACTCATTAATCTTTAACATTTTGTACACATTTTCTGTGTATGTTTATTGTTTATTTATGTATTGTTTAATATGTAGGGAAGCATATGTTTGCATGTTCACGTGTGTGCAAGTGAAATAGAACATAGAGAGAGCCATTCATAAATGCTGTATGTACATACAGATAGTGGCAAGCAACATAGAGAGACAGAGATAAAGAACAATACTTTGTACATTCTTCCCATTTTCTAACTCTGTGTGGGGGCTTGTGTGTGTATCAGAGAGAGAGAGAGAGAGAGAGAGAGAGAGAGAGAGAGAGAGAGAGAGAGAGAGACACAGAGAGAGGGCAAGCCATGCACTTGAGACAGGGATTAGACAATAATGACTTGGCAGGCCAGGACACAGTAAATTATATGGAGCATGCACGTGACCTAGAAAAACTGAAAAATAAGACAGAGAGAGAGAGAGAGAGAGAGAGAGAGAAAGAGAGCAAACGAGATGAACATACACGCGTGTTGTATGCATATGCATATGCGTGCGTGTGTGCGTGCGTGCGTGCGTGCGTGCGTGCGTGCGTGCGTAACAGTCTGTGCGTGTGTGAATGGCTTATAAAGGGTCTAATTCTTTGTTGCCCCTTTGTATGAGAAAGAGAGAGATTAATGAGTTGAGGGAGCTTCAGGATGCACGTGGGACGCTGGGCCGTGAAAGACAACAGGCTAAATGGATTACAACAAGATGGTCAGGGAGGGAGGAGTGCAAAGGAGGAGGAGAGAGAGAGAGAGAGAGAGAGAGAGAGAGAGAGAGAGAGAGAGAGAGAGAGAGAGAGATGAAGTTGAGGGAAATGGGATCAGAAGTGAGTGTTAGTGACCACTGACCACACACACATATCAGCAGATATCATCTTAGCAGCCGGAGGAAATTGGCACATTGTAGCAAAAAGCATATTGGGTCGTTCAGTGTGAGAGGTCAAGGAGGATAGCCAAGGACGGCATTGTAGGCTCTAACAAACCTCTGTCTGTGTCTGACATTTTGGGTCATGTTTGTGCAGGGTGTCTGGTACGACAATAGTCAATGCTACACTGTTATACCAAATAACAGGTACTGTAACAACATTAAATACTAGAAAAAGTGCTCCTCGGAGCACAGGTCTCCGCCAGGTCAGGTAAGTTATTGTGGCCTCCTGGTGGCGCTATAATAGGCCAATGTGAAAAGGGTGGTATTTCTTCCTCGGCCTAGTGGGAATGTGCGTGCAAATTTTCACGGAAATCGCACGCCATGTTCATGATTTCAGACATTTTGTTCAAAACGGACCAATCCTGCAAACTTTGGAAGTCAACCTTAGCCAATCAGGATGGAATATGAAATATCGGACAGATGCGTCTTGATCACATGACTATAGAGATACTGTGTACCGATGTGCGTGATGTTTGGATAAAATCTGAAGGATTAATATCCAAAAATGTATTTGACATAAGTCGGCCTCCTGGTGGCGCTGTAAAAAGCACATGCAGTGCAGATGTTTTTCCTTGGCCTCTAGGGAGTAGGCGTGCAAAGTTTCACGCAGATCGGTGCAGTTATAGTTAAAAATGCAAATCGGCCTGTTATAGCGCCACCATGAGGCTGATGTGAAAAGTTTTAAGTGCCATTTCTTCCTCGGGGAATGTGCGTGTGCAATTTTATGGAAATGGCAAGCTGCGTTCATGATTTCAGGCAGTTTGTTCAAAACGGACCAATCCTGCAAACTTTGGATGGTAACCTTAGCCAATGAGGATGGAATATGGGAAATGGGACAGATCAGGGTTGATCACATGACTATAGAGATACTGTGTACCGATTTGCATGAGGTTTGGTTAAAAACTGTAGGAGTAATGGGGAAAAATGGGTTTTGAACAAATTGGCCTCCTGGTGGCGCTATGACAGGCCTATGTGAAAGATTTGAGGCAGAGGTTCTGAATTGGCATCCAGGGAGTGTGTGTGCACAGTTTCGCAGCGACCGGGCCAACGGTGCCTGAGATTTGGTGCTAACACACAGACAGGACACACGGACGGACGGACGGACGGACGGACGGACGGACGGACAGGGGCGAAAACATACTCTCTCGCCATGCCTTTCGGCCTGGCGGAGACAACAAGCACACCATGCTTAAGCATGCTTGAAGTTGGTGTATAATGGGGTTGACGGCACACATACTGAATGCAATGTGAGCTTGAGGGAGTCAGCCCTATATGAGTTGTTTTTCTCACTCTTTTCAAGATTGCAAACACACCTTACAGACACAACCACACACATCTTCACCATAGCAAAAGTATTTAAGACTTTCTCCAGGCTCCACGTGCACATCAACTCTCACAGACTGAGTATCAATTTATTGATCTAATGTTTGACCTAATGTCTCTTGCTGCATAAATATTTTCCTAATACAAAGCCATCCATATGTCTTAAGAAAAGAACACAGGTCTCCGCCAGGTCAGGTAAGTTATTGTGGCCTCCTGGTGGCGCTATAATAGGCCAATGTGAAAAGGGTGGCATGTCTTCCTCTGCCTAGTGGGAATATGCGTGCAAATTTTCACGGAAATCGCACACCGCGTTCATGATTTCAGACATTTTGTTCAAAACGGACCAATCCTGCAAACTTTGGAAGTCAAACTTAGTCAATCAGGATGGAATATGAAATATCGGACAGATGCGTCTTGATCACATGACTATAGAGATACTGTGTACCGATTTGCGTGATGTTTGGATAAAATCTGAAGGATTAATATCCAAAAATGGATTTGACATAAGTCGGCCTCCTGGTGGCGCTGTAAAAAGCAGATGTGAAAAATGCAGTGCAGATGTTTTTCCTTGGCCTCTAGGGAGTAGGTGTGCAAAGTTTCACGCAGATCGGTGCAGTTATAGTAAAAAATGCAAATCGGTCTGTTATAGCGCCACCATGAGGCTGATGTGAAAAGTTTTAAGTGCCATTTCTTCCTCGGCATAGTGGGAATGTGCGTGTGCAATTTTATGGAAATGGCAAGCTGCGTTCATGATTTGAGGCAGTTTGTTCAAAACCGACCAATCCTGCAAACTTTGGATGGTAACCTTAGCCAATGAGGATGGAATATGGGAAATCGGACAGATCAGGGTTGATCACATGACTATAGAGATACTGTGTACCGATTTGCATGAGGTTTGGTTAAAAACTGTAGGAGTAATGGGAAAAAATGGGTGTTGCACAAATCGGCCTCCTGGTGGCGCTATAACAGGCCCATGTGAAAAATTTGTTCTGGTTCTGAATTGGCATCCAGGGAGTGTGTGTGCACAGTTTCGCAGCGACCGGGCCAACGGTGCCGGAGATTTGGTGCTAACACACAGACAGGACACACGGACACACGGACGGACACACGGACGGACGGACGGACAGGGGCGAAAACATACTCTCTCGCCATGCCTTTCGGCCTGGCGGAGACAATAAATGGAGGGTCATTGTTTGTGTTAACAGAAAGTGCTAAATTTACCAGAAAGATTACTGTGGCAGTTTTGTATTTTTTGTGAGATAAAGAACAGGGAATCAATTGCTATGCTAATCTATGTGTAATCTATGTGTAATCTATGTGTAGACTGTTCTAATCTATGTGTAAAAATAATCTAGCCATTTAATGGCTAGAGATATTACTGGCTCCCTTTGGAGAATTCGCAAAGATCTTACATTTGTTAGTGTTAAACTATTGCCCTACGACGTAGATCGTTGTTTTATCGTACAATATGTGTGACAGGTACTGTAGATTCAATCAAACTCACATGTTGGTTTGACATGGTGGGTAATCACAATTTAACCTTTTTTTCATGGCAGTGTAAAATATAATAAAGTCCAGGGTAAACTGTTGTGCCTTTCTTTGTCCTTAGTTCAAGGTTGATTGCAGGTACGGGAGTCTTAAAAACATAGAGGAACTAGAAAAAGTGCCGAGGAGCACAGGTCTCCGCCAGGTCAGGTAAGTTATTGTGGGCCAACAATGTTAATGGAATATGAAAAATTGGACATGATCACATGACTAATAGAGATAATGTGTACCGATTTGCGTGATGTTTGGACAAAATCTGTAGGAGTAAAAGATTTAGTTTAGCAAAAATCGGCCTGCTGGTGCCGCTATAATAGGACAATGTGAAAAGGGTGGCATTTCTGTGGGAATGCGTGTGAAAAGTTTACATCCAGTGAGTTTGTGTGCACATCGATTTAATTTTGTTTATCTAGAATGGCGAACTGGGCGATCAGTAGTGTATGATCACAAAAAGGGAATCTATTGTTTTAAGGAAAGCGAACATATTGAATTTGTCATTTTTGGTGTTTTGTTTAAAGTTATGTTTCTATGTTATGTATAAGGAAGATTAGCTGATGTTATGTATCAGCAAATGGGGATCCTAATAAACAGAAAAGAAAACAGACACAAGATAAGTGAACCGATTTATACAAAAACCTGAGAGTCGATGTACATTCGGTATCGCAATACCTGATGCAAGCTGTGTCCTGCCAGAGCAAATCTTCCTCGTCTCTATATTTGAAATGATGTAGTCTGATGTGTGTACTGTATATACTGTACTATTATGTATATTTACTCAAAGACCTTTCCTCACTGATGATGTGGCTAAACATTGCTCACCAGTGTTCCACTAAGCCTAATAAGTCTATTCAGCATCTAACAGACTGTGTAACATCTGTTTGTCTGATCAGACTTTTGTTCACAGCACAGGCATCAATGTGGACTAAACAGAACATGTTCATTGTTCCTGTCTCTCGATGTTGTTGAATTGTCAGCTGGACTGTACAAAACATGTCAAAAAGTACTTTTGATATTGGGAGATGGCTTTTTACAAAATAGGAACACTTTAAATCCTCACTCCGTGTGGCATATCGTCCTTGGATTTTCTCTTACTTTTCTTCTGATGCAATACATACACAATAACAGCGTGTGACCCCATTATCTCTACTCTGGCAGTACCACGGCTGCAAGCTTTGGAGCTTTATAATGGTAGTGGATAGGAGATGCTGAAGAAGAGGTCTAAAACTAAAATCTCTCTCCATTCCACTCTCCACCCTTATTTCTTTGTTCCTTTGTTTATTTCCCTGCCTCGATTCCTTTCAATATTTTAGTCCTCCTGAAATTAACATTGTATAACATGAAAAATACAGTACAATGCTGATGTGAGCCTCTACACAATACACACTATGGGGCCTCTAGTGCATGGAGGGCACCGTGCTTTCTATACGAAGCAGCAATATATCTGAGGTATATAATTGGCATCAAATTCAGCCTCATTTCCATCAAGCTATACTGATACAGCCCCCACGGACAGGAGTGCATACTCAGCAAAGCACAGGGTATGCAAAGGGGTGTATTGGATTTATCCTGTCGGGATTGCTATGTGTGTATGTGTGTGTGTGTGTGTGTGTGTGTGTGTGTGTGTGTGTGTGTGTGTGTGTGTGTGTGTGTGTGTGTGTGTGTGTGTGTGTGTGTGTGTGTGTGTGTGCATGTGCATGTGCGTGTGTGTGTGTGTGCGCACAATACACAATAAAAGATCCATAAACAAAAGAGGTCTCGTTCATCAATGAGCCTTCAAATAAATCCAATGCAAAAATAAACACCTCTATATCTACATATCTATGGATTCCCCATGACACACACGCACACACACACACACACACACACACACACACACACACACACACACACACACACACACACACACACACACACACACACACACACACACACACACACACACACACACACACACACACACACACACACGCTGACTCAGCACATTAAACCTCCTCCTCCCTCTCCTCTCTTCCCGTCAGCCTCCTTCTATCGTTCATCAATCTATCCATCCTTCTTCTCCACGTGCACTCGTTCGTTCATCAATCCATCCATCTGCTCAGTGACAGTTCGGGGACTGAGGTGAGTTTCTGCCCCATCACAGGAGAGGCAGAATACAACACATCTATGCATCACTATGACCTGCCCACTGTGGGACTATATCACTATCACGTCAGCCTAGAGCTGATGAATGTGCATTCAGAGTTGACTCCGAGGAACACCACAGAAATGTCTGCAGATATCTCACCTGTTTATGGCCCATGAAGTGTTCAGTTCAGCATGTGACAGCACTATGTGGCTAATCTCACTTGAGCTGAATATTGCGGAGAGTGTGTGTGTGTGTGTGTGTGTGTGTGTGTGTGTGTGTGTGTGTGTGTGTGTGTGTGTGCGTGCGTGCGTGCGTGCGTGCGTGCGTGCGTGCGTGCGTGCGTGCGTGCGTGCGTGCGTGCTGTTGTGTTGTGTTGTGTTGTGTTGTGCGTACAACATGGTTTATCCATACCACAAATATGGCAGTAATTGAAGTCAAGATCTAATTTCCATTAAGTTTGAAATGTCATCGATGTGGATTCAAGCTTCCAGTATGAATAATAACACTGTTAACATTATTTGGTTCATGTTTGCCATAAATCACGGCAATAACATTTTTACCTAAAATATTGATGTAGAATTACCATGGCTTATGTATATGAAAATGTGTGCAGCATCCACACTTAGATGTATGAAAAACTTGTACACCTGTTTTGCCATTATAAATCACAGTGTGGCAGAAGAATCTTTAGCCCTAAACTCCCAGAATTGGCCCGTTAACACCCTATACTATACTATACATTTTCAAGTCAAGTTCACCATTAATGTAGGTAAAATGTCGGAGACAAATTGTGAAATCTGCAGCAAATGAGAAACAATATTATTTGGCGGCCTAGCAGTGGCATATCAAACTATAACACAATTATTGGTTTGTGTGGTACTGTAAATATATTCATGCACTGGTTCTGAGCAATGAATTATGGAAGAAATAAAAAGTGGTGGGACTTCAAAGGGAGGCCAAAAACTGGATAAGTGCCCACAAGGCAAGTGTCACAGACACTGGAGCAGGAGAGGGGACTGCAGTGCTCTCTCCACTGAACCAGCACAGGCTGGTGTCCTGAAAACAGCTGTCAGTTCATCTTCACCAACGTCCACGTAGACAGCGATGTCTGGATGTTTTACTGACAAATGTACTGGCATTTGGCACATTCATTTATAAATATTTGCACCACTAGGGAAAAGTCCATTTCATGTAGATATATAATGGACAATAAAGTAGCATTTCTTATCTGATCTTTTTGTTTACAATTTAGGCATTTAGCAGACGCTCTTAATCCAAAGCGATTTACGTAAGTAAGCAAGGAAAACACAAGGTAATACATCAGATGCATAGAAATAAACCAAGTAAACCAAGAACCTATCATCAGTCTAAGCAGTATACTATCAAATAATCTAATACACCAATGCTTTCAGAGCAACATTAATGTTGCTCTGAAATCTTACTCAGAACACAGACTATTACACTGAGAACAGCATGCAACGCTACATTTATAAGTGTTGCTGTATAATCTCTATACTCTCAACTTTTTATCACAAGACTTATATCCAACCTGAAAATCCGTAAATACGCCACCTGCAGCGTAACGTGGAGAGGTACCCACCTTCTCATGTCAAGTTAACTTTTTTTTTATACATTATGGATCTCTGCATAGATATTTAATCAGCATCATTTTTATGTGTACGCACCCTTCATACATAATGGCCTCAGGGTGGTGTGAGGTGGTATGTGTCCATCTGGGTACGTTGCGACTGATGTCCTCCAGTGACCGATGTCTGCCCACATGTCTGCACCATAGACTTGAACAGAAGACCAGGATGACCCATTATACAATGGAACACTGGCCCTAATCAGCCCCTCAGTGACCAATTACAGGTCCTCACCATTGCTTCCTCAGCCAACCACACTCCTTCTCCTGTGGCCATGAGAACAATGCACTCCAGAACTTGCACTGATACTAGCACAGGCTGTAGTGTTTATTACCGTACAGTTCTGTACAGTAATATACTCATACTTTGCACATCTTTCTTTCTCTCTCCGTGTGTGTGTGTGTGTGTGTGTGTGTGTGTGTGTGTGTGTGTGTGTGTGTGTGTGTGTGTGTGTGTGTGTGTGTGTGTGTGTGTGTGTGTGTGTGTCTCGTCCCCACACACACCTGCCGCATACAATAAATAAACACAATAATCTTCAGCTGTGGAAGTGGATGGAATTGGGACCTAAACACTGCTATATGTTGAGTTTATGTAATAACACTGTGTAATGTCCTGCTGGGAAAGAAAATCTGTTGACAAATCTGTGGTTGTAGCGTACACACTGCACACTAAATAGTCTCTGTGGAGATATTGTTTGCTTGTCTGCTTTCTGTGTTTCTGTCAGTCTGCCTATCCAACAGTTTTATCAGTTTTTACAGTACACTGCCGTTCTTTTCTGTTTCCTAATAGTTATAGCCTACATCGTCTTACTCTGTGTGTCAGCCGTGTTTGTCTGTCTGCCAGAAGAAATGGTCCCTTCATCAGATGTCATTAAACTGTAGATGCTTTTTGTGGGTTTTGGGAACTGATGCATTTTACGATACAATTGTGAGGAGACCACAACATCAAGAGAGTGGGAAATGACTCCTGAAAAAATATGACTCTTGCAGAATGGACAAAACAACACAATGTGAAGAATAATGGCGACGACAATCAAACCCACCTCAATTATGCCTGCTTGTTGTAGGACTTTATACACTGAACCATCACACATCCACCATGTTGTAAGCAAACAATGCTTTTGCTTGGTCCCACAAAGAAACGACATTATAGCAACAATGGGGACATCAGCACAACACAAGGCACTAGATGTGCGCAGAATACTGCATGGCAAATACATCTGCAAATGTGTACTTTAGATTTAGATCTAAAGGGCTTTTGGTGTAGTTCCGTTGATTGTAGACTATTCAGTGGGTTATATACACTGCATGGGAGATTGCTAATTAGCATGAAAATACTAATCTTCACCATTCTTGGTTCATTACTGACAAAAGCAGCTGATTGCATTTGCAGTTTCAACGCCTTGGAAAAGGCAATGTGTGCAAAGCAAGTGCCTCAGTACATAACAAAATCCTCCATGTTAATTTAATTCTCAGAGTGTACAAATGGACCCATAAGGGTGCGGTCACACCGAAGTTTTAATTGTACCTACGAGGGCGGATTCTGCCAATGCTTTTCAAAGGGAACAGAGCGTGTTTTTTTTTGCAGAAATCCGCAAATGGCAACAAACTATCCATCTATTGTTGGATTCAAAAGAAAATGTATGTTTGTTAAGTAAATCACTCTGGTTTGTTCACGCCTCTACAAAGAAACATGTTTTCACCTTTGATTATATTACGCATGGCTGCAACAGAGAAAATCAATACTGTTGCTTTTCCAAATGGCAAATCCATTACATGAAAAGTCTCTCAGCTGGTCTAAATCTGTCCCTTGTTATCAGGTAAGAAGCATGGTTGAGACACTTGCCATGCCATGCCATGCCATGCCATGCCATGCCATCATATCTGAAATAAAGCGCAATAAATGCCATAAAGAAGAAAAGGCAAGACAACAGATCATTGGGGCCTCACCCTTAAAGTCTATAATAAGAAAAAGCCATAATTAGACGTAATAAATTGCCTGCAACATTAGGCCAAAGGTACAGTGTGAACAACCTGCACACACAGCGATGGGGGTACATTCTTTCATTCTTTACATTCTTTCACCTTCATTCTTAAGGAATGAAGGTGATAGAGCTTTGTTCGATAAAGACTTGAAGGGACCGATAAAAGGAAAAAGATAGCATCTTCCCAGTATGACAGCGTGGCAGCAAGATTGCTTGAACATCACATCCGCTGAATATCACAAGATTTTCCAAGGCCAAGGGAAATGTAAAGGGAAAAATACAAAAATGAAAACTCAACAGAACCACAAATGAGGCCGGAAACACAATAAAGTGTATCTGTTTTAAACCTGTCGCAAACCATGCAGAATGATGGACAACAGGAAAGCAGTTCAACCATTGTTCAACATGGTTAGTACCCAAAAGAACTTGAACATGTATGAATTACACTGTTTGAATGCAGTCAATACAAATGATTCCACTACCACGCAAGGTTATACCTGAACCCATACATAGTCTGTTTTAAACTCACACAAAAAAATATCCATTTGCTCAGAATTTGCTGTGTCAATTTAACTCTGAAAGATGGACCCGTAAGCGCACTTTCTATATGATCAGTGAGCTTTGTTAAAGGCCGTGTGGAACGAATAACTTGCCTTGCAGCTAAAACTGAGTGTGTATCATTATATTGATCTACACACCATACCTGTGTCAACATTATGACCAACCATATGGCAGAAATTGCTGTCTCGTCCAAGGCTAGACTAAAACATAGCCTTCAAAGTCTCTTATGAAGATGCTGAAAAACCCAGAGAAACCCCACTTCATAAACCTTGGACTACTGCACTGTATTTGCAATCCGTCTCCATGAGACTGGTTCGCGACTGGTGGAGGCTGACAATCTGTGTGATATATGCCGTCTCGGCCATGCAGTAGATATCCCATAGACTGGACAGAACGGCCCTGAGGGCTCTTTCGCAATAGGGCAGATTTACATCCATCTGTGTGTGTGTGTGTGTGTGGGTGCGTGTGTGCGTGTGTGCGTGTGTGTGTGTGTGTGCGTGTGTGCATGCACGTACACAGCCGTTTGTTTACGCTCATGTCTATGTCTGTTAGCCCCACAGCTGTATCCGTCAGCAGAAACATATAGTGTGCTGACGCAGGGGAGAAAGACACTCAACAACACTGCCGCATTGACAAGAACCAGGGAGGGCGTCAATACGGGATCAATACAGCAATAAATAACTCAACGGAGCCTTCGGACCCTCCATGCCTGATCTATGGGTTAACTGGGGACGTAGTATAATTAGAGCACAGAGCTTCTTTTCACATTTTAAATGGTACACAAGCACAGTAATACCTAGGTACTGTAAAACGTATTTTTTGTAAGCACTCTTTTGCTTTTACTTGCCACGCTAGCTGCGCCATCAGTTGATATTTTGCAGTGCACATTTTGCATCCTTCTGAGTAAGCCTTAAACTCATTTCAAATAGGGAGGCAAAATGGTGTTTGTCAAAGAAACTCAGTGGAACATGGATAATGAGAGTTACTGTAATTCATAAGGATGATGGAAGGATGACATTGGTGTTAGAGAACAGCTTTTGCAAAGCATATTTAACTTGGGAAAATGTCACTGAATCAGCAAACAAATGTGTACGTACACACGCACACGCACATGCGCACGCCCACACACACACACACACACACACACACACACACACACACACACACACACACACACACACACACACACACACACACACACACACACACACACACACACACACACAGTTCAACATTCTGAAATAATTGCCTGGTTATCCTCATAGATCTTGCAAACGCTAAGATTCATCCACCTACGGTACTGTAATGGATTAGAGCGACCTTCCCTGAGATGCTGTAAACATTAATATTTTATCTCCCCTAAGATCAGCCAATGTGTAATTTTCCACACTGCAGAGGGCAGACAATTTGTGTTAACATAAACTCTAACACAAGGCATAAAATGCACTACCACTGTTTTTATGAAGATCTGACGAGATACAATGCCGTGTTTGTTTGTCCAAACTGACAAAAGAAATCAACCTCGACCAGTGAGCTTTGCAAGTTCGCAACAGTGGTTGAAGTCGACTCACCCCTGGAGATCCTTGAGAGACATGGAGATCTTGAGGTTGTGTCCCAGAACATGAAGGGCAGTGAGGATGTCCGCCCACTGCACCATCTCCCCCAGAGGACCGCCCTTCAGCACCTTGGGACTGAACACATCTCCAGACTCCTCTGTTAGGAAACCCACGTGGACGAGGATCTAAAGGATGACAAGAAGGCATCGTGATATGGACTTTGAGAGACAAAGTCTCGTATTGTGTGAGAGCATTCATCCTTTTTCAGACTGCAGGCAAATCTGATTTGTTTCTTAAATATGATCTTTAAGACCAACTGTCCCACACTGTTATTTATAACTTATAGTAAGTGATCAGATCGCATTTGTCTATTCTTATGTCAAATTCGACTTTATTCTCACATCACATAATTTCAGATGTAGAAGAGTGGGTGAAAAAATATTTTTTGTACAAGCTCCCAACCTTAGTTAGAATAGAGAAAGAAAATAATAGAGAAGAAAAGAAACAAGGACACAGGTCACATTAGTCGACCAATTGGTTGCTGTGCAATGACATTAACCTCACGTTAACCTCATAGAGTAATGCTTAACTTATATACTAGACCGGTGCCCATTGGGTACCGGCCTACTCGGGAACGATGCAAGTTGGGAACGATGCAAATAGGGAATGCATGCACCACCCTGTTATGCAATGCCCTTTATACCCGTTGTCAGTGTACCTGTTGTAACCGTCTGACTGTCTGTGTCCCTTTTGTGCCCATATGGAAAAGTCATTGTGCAGTGGTAAATGTCTGTGGAGAATGTGTGGAGAATGTCTGAAGAGTACAAACTGACTGTGAAAAGTGGACTGACTATCTAATCAAATGGCAGGTGTGGGAAAATTGCCAAGGCTGGGGTTGCCATGGCAATCAATTGGTATCAGTCGGATCACCGGTTCTGGACAACCAGCTATCCGACTGACTCGACGCTGTGCAACTCCCACGGGTCGTCTGCGACGTGTGTGCCGAATTTGAAGTTGGTCAGTTGAACGGTTCTCGAGATACGTGAACTACAGACTTACCCAGGTGCAGAGATTTCGCGCATTTATTGAAAGATAACTATAAATAGCAGATCTACAAGTTCACCACATGTCACAATGAGATCCGCTGTGAGGTTGTAGACTGGCTGTTTTCAGCATACGACACCGGCGCACAACGAAGTATAAATCAGTGTTAACTCTCTCGTTTCTTTTTTTGTCATTGCTGTTCAGACTTTTTAAAACCCATTTGATTCCAATCTGGATGGGCAACAAATTGGTGAAAAAGCTACTGCGTAATCATGTGAAATATGGATTTTACACCGTCAGCTGATTAGATTTAAGTACAGCTGTGAATCTCTCCGAAACCTGATTTGATAATTATTCATTATTTTCATATTCACACACCGTCTTCAGTCAGTTAATTTTGGGAAGTGAAAACAAAAACATTGAGACTCCACTGAATAATCCCCCTCATGTTGTTGTAATTGCATACGGCACGCACCCATGCAAATCAACTCATTGCCCCTGCCCGGCATACCTGCAAAGCTAACTACTGTAATGACACTATAATGTGTGGGTGGGTGCCCAAATGAAAATTCCTATTTGGATCCATATTGTATAAAATGTGTAGAAATTCATAATTGTCTCCGCCAGAGATGGCGAGAGAGTATGTTTTGACCCTGTCCGTCCGTCCGTGTGTGTGTGTGTGTGTGTCCGTCCGTGTGTGTGTCCGTCCGTCCGTGTGTGTGTCCGTCCGTCCGTGTGTGTGTCCGTCCGTCTGTGAACAGCTAATCTCCGACACCGTTGGCTTGATCGCAGCGAAACTGTGCACACACACTCCCTGGATGCAAATTCAGAACCTCTGCCCCAAATTCTTTACATGGGTCTGTTATAGCGACACCAGGAGGCAGCTTTTTGCAAAACACATTTTTTTACAGAACTCCTACAGATTTTGCCCAAAAATCACGCAAATTGGTACACAGTATCTCTATACTCATGTGATCAACACGGATCTGTCCGATTTTCCATATTCCACCCTGATTGGCAAAAACTGGCTTTCAAAGTTTGCAGGAGTGCTCAGTTTTGAACAAAATGCCTCAAATCATGAACACAGCTTGCAATTTCCCTGACATTTTGCACGCACATTCTCACTATGCCGAGGAAGAAATGCCACTTACATTTTTTTAAATCAGCCTCATGGTGGCGCTATAACAGGCCGATTTGTGTTTTTACCTATAACTGCACCAATCTGTATAAAACTTTGTATGTGCATTCCCCTAGAGGTCAAGGAAAAACTTTTGCCCTGCATTTTTCACATCTGCCTTTTATAGCGTCACCAGGAGGCCGACTTATGTAAATATATATATATATATATATATATATATTACTCCTTCCCATTTTATCCAAATTTCACGCAAATCGGTACACATGATCTCTATAGTCATGTGATCAAGACGGATCTGTTAGATTTTTCATATTCCATCCTGATTGGACATCCTGATTCACATCTAAAGTTTGTAGTAGTGGCTTGTTTTGAACAAAATGCCGCAAATCATGAACGCACGATCGGAACGCAATCGGAACGTCCGATTGTGGTCAAACTTTACATGCACATTCACACTATGTTGAGGAACAAATGCCTAACTGTTATAGCGCCACCAGAAAGTCTAATTTGGCAAAACACATTTTTAGAACAAAATGCCTCAAAATCATGAATGCAGTGTCCGATTGCCGTGCACGGCCTAGGAAGAAATGGCACCCTTCCCTTTTCACATAGTGCCACCAGGAGGCCACAATAACCTTCCGAGGAGCACTTTTTCTAGTTTACAGTCTGTTTTTAGCAGCTGCAAAGCTGCTCTATAAACAGACAGAGACATCGTCATCCGCGACACCTATTTCATCCGCGACACCTATTTGTCATTGGCTGTCCTGGCTGTCCTTCACTACTTTAAGCCAATGGGGACACTTCCCCGTTTAAGCCAATGGGGAGACGGCCCGTACTCAGCAGTACCACCCCTCCCCTCCCTGAGGAAATCAAGGCTCCTTAGTTTCTTCAACAACAGTATTCTGCAAGTGCAACATAGCTTCAGACGGTGCGGACTACAGAGTTAGCTTAAATGCTAGCGTGCTTCCTCAGACCTACTTGGACTATTAAGTTATTATTTGGCCATGTTCTGACTTTAATCTTCGCTATTGTTGGGAAGACCCGTGTGTTGTCTAAGAAGGTTGCCAACACTTATATAAAAAACATAATTAGCATTTAGCGGCGCACATTCAATGTTGCCAGGTTTGGCGAGAAGTCAGGCTATAGAGTTAGCCTAAATGCTAGCGTGCTTCCTCAGACCTAGTTGGCCTATTAAGTTATTATTTGGCCATGTTCACCGTTACTTTAATCTTCGCTATTGTTAGGAAGACCTGTGTGGTGTCTAAAAATGTTGCCACCACTTATATAAAAAACATAATTAGCATTTAGAGTCGCACAGTTGCCAGGTTTGGCGAGAAACAAGCAGGTCTATGATAACAATCACACACACACGCTGACAAGCCGCACACACACGGCACACACACACACACACACACACACACACACACACAATACAGCATGCAGCTGCTAATAATATGACTGTCAAGTCATATTTATTCTTGTTTTACCTCACATTGCACATACTGGCTTCAGTGCTGTCATGCATACAGTGCATGCACCTACTGTACTGAATAATTAGCACACACACTGAGTCTATGAAACGAGCCACATGTTGATTTACACAGTGTATTAGACACAGCCATCTGAGGACTGCCCTGCGACTAGCCCTGATGATCTAACACAGCATGAACGCCTCCCACTGCGAATGCAGCCTGGAACTTTCACGCTGCTTACATAATGACTTTCATGTGTGTGTGTGTGTGTGTGTGTGTGTGTGTGTGTGTGTGTGTGTGTGTGTGTGTGTGTGTCTGTGCGCGCGCGCGCGCGCGCGCGCGTGCGTGCGTGCGCGCGCGCGTGCGTGCGTGCGTGCGTGCGTGCGTGTGTGTGTGTGTGTGTGTGTGTGTCAAGTACTTTATATTGTACCATATTAGTCAGGGTCACACATATCCCACAACACCATCTTGTATGCTAAATGTAGTGAAAATAGTGGTTCCCAACCTTCTCTGGATCTGGGCCCACTTTTGCGTTTGCGGCCCACCCATTACGCACACATTTGACCACTTCACAAAAATGGTCAGATGGGTGGGCCATGTGGATTCTCAGAGCATGTTTATTTAAAAGTTTAAAAAAAAATACCATGACATTTATTTTTACATAAATGTTTTAATATTTATGTTTTATTTGGGGGTCCAATCGCAATATCCTTATGGACCACCAGCGGGCCCGTTTTTCGCTTTCCCCAAATGTCAGCTGTTTATTAGCGTTTTTGTGTTCGCTGGCTCCCGGGTTGCCAAATCATGTGTGTGAAACAAGCGCCGGTGTTGCCACATCCGTGAAACAAGCGGACCATGCTCATATCCCCCGACGGGTATGGTCTAGTACATGTAGTTTGTTTGACTCCAAGGAAAGCATTTGATTCCATTCATTTCAGTGTGGTATGAAAATCAACTTTCAGAGACTTGAAACTGAAGTCCCTGGAGAAAACGTATTATGTATCAACAAAACTAAAACGACGTATTAATTGCATAATGGTAGAGTACACGTAAATGTTTAGTTGTGCATAGGAGATGTATAGCCTGTGCCAGCACGATGAAAGTATACAAGTGAATGATTGTGGACATTATTAATGTTTGGGTAAATGAAATTCAATGTTGTTGTTTTTTCATTATATTACTCTGTGTTTAGTAGGGAGAATCATAATGGAACCGCAACACCAGCCTCCTTCCCCATTGTCGGCCAGCCTCTGAGATTCCTGGCTCTCCACACACACACACAAAAGGGTGATTTTTCTCTGTGAATAGACAATGACATGCATTGATGGTGAAACAGTATGATCCTTCAAGGCCGAGAGCTGGTAGATGTCAGTGATGTTCTAAAGCTCGTGACAGTGCATGTGCACAAACATCTTCAGGGGTGTGTGTATGCAGCAGAGTCAAACAACAATGAGAAAGCTGGCTGGCATGAAATAACCCGCTATTTAATAAGCTCGGTCTATTAACTTCTCGTTCATAAAAAAAAAGATAAGTGAAATTTAATTACAGTTTGGGTGGCAGATGGCAAGAGTGAGAATTCATGGGGCCAATAACAGTACTCGTTCTCCTGGCGTGCTGGTGGAACGGTGGGGTGGGGAGTTATCATACAAACACTGGCAGCAGGCACCAGGCGAAAGTGGGGAAACAGAGAGGCAAATTTTACATATTGGCAACAACAAAATAACACCGCTAAATGACTGCGCAGAACATCATGCTGTGGCACCGTGAAATTTCTCCCAAAACTGGCATCCAAACACAACAGCGGAATTAATAAAGGAAGGTGAGGAGTTTCAAAACCTGGCCAATTGCACTCTCTCTCTCTCTTTGGTAACTGCTAACTCAGCTGCTGAGGGGAAGTTGACTTTCTTTCAAATAGGTTGTTTTCAACTCCATTTGCTAATAGCTCCTCTACAGTGGCAAAGAAATAGAAAAGTTCAAACTAGAAAAGTGTGCTCCTCACCTAGTTTGCCTACCCAGGGCTGTGTTGCGACCTTTTATATGGCCACCATGAGGCCGATTTGAAACATTTATAATGCCAGATCGTCCTTGGACTATTGGGAGTGTGCTTTCAAAGTTTCACGCCAATCGGACAATGTGTTATGATTTGTGACATTTTGTGCAAAACAGGCCCCTCCTGCAAATTTTTAAACCCAATTGTAGCATACTAGATTCTCGGGGCCCATCCGCTGTGTGGGGCTTTGTGTTTGTTGGTCCCTCCGTGTCCCTCTCTCTGTGTCTGTGTCGCTGCAGCACAGAGTGGGCAGTAGAGATGGGATTTATGTGTCTTTGAAGGGAGGCGGATCGTGGGGTTCTGTTCCTTTCAAAGAGGCATTGTGAATACTGGCTCATTTATGGCTCAGGTGTATATTATAGATACGTAGAAATAGATATAAATATGTATGTATTGATATGTCATAATAGTATGTGTGTTTGTATTGTAGATATAATTTATATGTGACTGTAAGTATGTGTTATTATGTACTATAATACAGCATATGACATTATAACATAGATAGATGTTATAAGGTAGAATATTATGATATATAACATTTTATTGCAACAATTATTGTAATATGTAATTGATATATATATATATATATGTATAATAATATATAACATATATATGTAGAAGATATATAAACGCGGCCCTAACCTCTAGTAATATACAAAATAATACATATGATTATAGTATATGATGTTGTGATATATAACATTGTATTGCAATAAGTATTGTGTGACATCGTGGCAAATGGTGGCGAGGCAATAGATTAGCGGTGTTAGTATTATTATGAGGTGCGCCCCCCCCCCCAAACAGGGTTTGCAGAGGCGAAGAGAGAAGCCCTGCTGTATATCCAAAAAGTCCAACCTAAATGTACAGAAATGTGCTCTCGGGGCTATCGGGCCCAAAATGTAGTGTAACTAGAAGTTCTGCCCGCTACGCGGGCAGAATTCTAGTCCCCCCCCCCCTACCCCCCCCAAAGAAAATGTCGTTTGGGGGTACAAAATCATGGGATAAAAAAAAAAAAAAAAAAACCCAGAGGGTCTCACCCCCCCCCACCCCCCCCCCCCCCTTAGGGGTCCCTGGGGTCTCCAGGCCGTGACCTACAGACACTGCGAAGGAAAACTGTGAAGCCACAGCCACGCATGCAAGATGTTGCACATGAATTCTGCAGCCGCACTGAGGCGCTCCAACACAAACACTCTGACATTAAGCTTCACACAACAAACATCAGCAGCACACACAAACATTCACCACAATGACAAACAAATTACGTCCGCGCAAAAATAAGCAAGGGCTCGCTTATTTTGGGGTTCAAAAATCGTGGGATAAAAATTTCCCCCAAAAAAGTTTTTTTAACAGCGCTTCGCCTCCTGCCGTCCTTCCTCTCTCTCCCTGTCCCTCTCCCTGTCCCCCTCCCTCCCTCCCTCCCTCTCTCTCTCTCTCTCTCTCTCTCTCTCTCTCTCTCTCTCTCTCTCTCTCTCTCTCTCTCTCTCTCTCTCTCTCTCTCTCTCTCTCTCTCTCTCTCTCCCTCTCTCTCTCCCTCTATGTCTCTCTGTCTCTCTCTGTCCGTCAGCGAAAATTCTGTCGCCGGTTCTCTCTCTCTCTCTCTCTCTCTCTCTCTCTCTCTCTCTCTCTCTCTCTCTCTCTCTCTCTCTCTCTCTCTCTCTCTCTCTCTCCCTCTCTCCCTCTCTCCCTCTCTCTCTCTCTCTCTCTCTCTCTCCCTCTATGTCTCTCTGTCTCTCTCTGTCCGTCAGCGAAAATTCTGTCGCCGGTTCTCTGAATTTTTAAATAGGCTCTGTCATGAATAATTGAGCACACATATGAAGTGAAACAACTAAATTCTATCCAAACGATATGTTATAAGTAAATTCCGTGCCTCAGAGAAGAAGTTTGAGAGCGTTTTATAAGCTAAAGTAAGAAATGAAGGCACTCGCACCCTGACTCGCACAAAACAATGGCTGGCGTTCGTCTTTTGTCGGCTGCACTCGGAGCCATTCGGGCTCACTCGAACTCGCCACCTGATTGGCCAGCTTTTGCTGTCAATCACAGAACGATGAGCGACGTTGCCATGTCCAGGTTTTGTAAGCGTGAAGTGGGTGTAAATTGGTTAGAGAAAGTGCGTCGACGCATGCGCAGTGGGCAGCTTTGTGTGTTAGGTTGCTTGTTGCTCGCTTAGGTTGCTTGTTGCTCGCGCACGATCTGGCAACAGCGGGTTTTTTGGTCGGGTTTTTTGGTGGGTTTTTTGGTCGTTGCTTTCAGCCAACAATCGGGATTGTAGGTTAGATGAAGGGGGGGGAGTCATGTAGTGAGGCCTCAATGTACTGCAGAAGCACAGAGAGCATGTAGTTCGAGTGACCATCTGTTTGTATTGAGAGAGAGAGAGAGGCGCAGGCAACTCGACAGTAATATATTGCGACGCATTGTGGGCTTGTAGATCTGCTATTTTCAAATAGCTGAAAAGTATATAGGGCTGAAGTGGTTAATATATGTGTTGAAATAATAATCAAAATGTACAAAGTAGATATTGTAGCCCTATTATACATTAGTATAATGTAATGTACACGTTCATTGCAACAGCGGTCTCTCTGTGTCTCTCTCTCTCTCTGTGTGGAGGGAGCATGGTCGAGTGAGCATGAGTTTGTATTGAGAGAGAGAGTGGACAATGTTGCCATGTCCATTAATTGTATTATAGGATGGGAATGTAATCTGAATGACAGATGACATGACTATAGAGATAATGTCTACCAATCAATCAAATTATTAATCAGAAATCTAAATGTTTTGAAAATAGCTGAAGTTTAAAAAAGTGCTTAAGTTCTTAGTGATTAATAATCACAGTATACTCCAATACATAATATGTATGATTCTGAAATGGTCATTGTGCATAATTCATTCTTACTTTAAGTATATTTTGATGCTGATACTTTTAATGTAACATTTTGAATGCAGGACTTTTACTTATGACAACATATTTTTACACTGTGGTATTGCAACTTTTACTGAGGTCCAAAATCTGAGTGCTTCCTCCACCACTGCTGAACATCCCATGAAGGACATGAAGCATGTGCACTCAATGATTTTTTTTCCTTTTACGTGTTCTTCATTAAAAAAATATAAAAGGGGGTGCAAGGACGGCTAAAAAGTAACAGTTTTTTATACTTACCAGGTTCATGGTCTAGAACAGTTCTTTAACAATCAAAGAAAAATAACAGCACTAATGGAAAAGGCTCTTGTCAATCAACCAATTCCAACCTTGTAACATTATTCACCGAAGTAAAATTTTGAAATGGGTCAATTTGACCCGAACACAACATAAGAGCCGCAACAATGTCATGTAACCCTCTTACCAGCTGCTGCATGTCTGCTGTGAACACAAACGAGTGCTTTTTTTTTCTCACCTTGAGCTTCAGGTATTTAAAACGAATGAATAGGATTCTGGGACAGGGGTCTGACTAGAGATTAACGAGAACAAAACCTCTTTTGTTGCATTTGATTGCTATTCTTAGTCTAAATCAATAGGGATTGCAGCTGTTGATGCTTTAAAGTTTCAGATTGATGAAGCTATACATGATTGTTAAGGACCCACAAATCAGAGCTCTTGTACCTCACAAGGTATTATGTTTTCAGTTTTACCCCCCATAATTATTCAAATTACATTTTACCCATTTTACCCTTTTCATCCGTTTTCTTAAAATATCCACAAAATGTAAAAACACTCATGTTGCAGCTCAGGAACTCTATTATACTATAAACTATAAGTACTATAAACCCCAACAGACTTAATCACAAACAAAATGTGTTGAAGATGAACAGGTGGCAAAGTCAAACGATTGGAAAATACCAACAGCATTGTTGCCGTTTCTAGCAATTAGCGACCAGGATCCAAATACAGAATACAGAATAAATAAAGTTAATTCTAACCCTGAAGCTAAAGTTGTACTTCTTCACAAACTGCCGTCTCATGGCCTGCTGCGTCTCTAAGGATTCTGAACACACACAGACGGCAGCAGCTATACACAATGGAATTATGATACTCACAGATGGTGTGGGTGTGTGTCTGTGAGTGTGTTTGTGTGTTTATGGACAGGGGGCAGTTGTTTTGTATGTGTGTTTTCATTTCCCACTGATGTCACGTAAATCAATGCACTTTTATAGAATGTGTGTGTGCGAGCGCATGCGTTGCGAGTGTGTGTGCTTCTGTGAGCATAGTTCTCTCGTTCACTTGCCAAGGACTCATGGGATTCCATGAAGGATTCAAAAGCTACAGTCTGCTCTGTTAACACCCCCTGGGGGTTAAAGCTGAGATACACAAGAGAACTAAGAACACTTTATTTTCAAACCTCTCTCAACCTTGACAACAATTCCATACACTACAGTATAGTACACCTACACTGATACCACTGCCATGCTTGCCCCAACACTTAAAGTACTATGGTCTATAGCTCTATAGCACATTGGTTCCCAAACAGTGGGTCCTACAACCATTTTTGGGGGTCTCAAGGAAATATCCTTTCAAAAGATTTTCTAATATGAAAAACTACAAAATGTAGGGGGAAAAAAATATAGACAATCACATTAATTTCATAAGTAAATAACAAAATCTGTCAATTAATTTTTTTCAGGGGGAAAATACTAGCGGATCTACAAGCTCACATCACACTGTGATGCGTTGTGAGCTTGTAGATCTGCTATTTTCACTATTTTTGAAATAGGCCTTAAGTTGTTAATTCATAATGTCATTTTGTAAGGGTCCCTTTCGGGGCCTGGGTTAGGGTTTTATCTCTTGGGTCTTAGACTGAAAAGTTTGGGAACCCCTGGTCTAGAATGTTTAGCCCATTGACCATTGATTCATGGTTTACTTGACATCACTGCCAACCATTTCCCAAAGCATCCAGTAGTTTGTTTGATTTTGGAGGAAGCCATTGGTTTCTGTTCATTTTTGTACGGCATCAAAATCAACTTGCAGAGTAAGTAATGCTATATTGAATGTACTTTAAAGTCCTGCTTGTTTTGAAAGGTCTAGCAGAAAATGTGTCCCTGGAGAAATTATTGATTTACAGACAAAATGAACTGATATGATATGAGATAAGGTTTGGGGGGAATGTACAGGCTTTCATGCCCTGAGGTGTTATTCATGTTTCTCTCTGTTGTTTTGCGTGCGTGCGTGCGTGCGTGCGTGCGTGCGTGCGTGCGTGCGTGCGTGCGTGCGTGCGTGCGTGCGTGCGTGCGCAAAAACCTGCATGAGCATATCCACTTAAATCCCAGTATCGGTATTGTGGGGAAAGCTTTCGCTGAAAATAACAGATCGACAAGCTCAGACAAGCGGCTATTTTCAGCGAAAGCTTTCTCCACAATAACAGAAAACAGAAAAGACACTAGTATTGAGCCCTGAGGGACTCTGGTTACCCATATGGGGTTTAAGTGGTTAATGTGTGTGTGTGTGTGTGTGTGTGTGTGTGTGTGTGTGTGTGTGTGTGTGTGTGTGTGTGTGTGTGTGTGTGTGTGTGTGTGTGTGTGTGTGTGTGTGTGTGTGCGCGCGTGTGTGTGTGTGTGTGTGTGTGTGTGTTGAGAACGAGAGCAGATTCTACTGTATATAGCCCTACTCTGCTGCACTTTCCACTTAACATCTAATGACAGCAGAATGCTAATATATCCACCTTAACCTCTGCACACAATGGACTGCAAAGGTGTGTGTGCGCTCGTGCATATGCATGTGCGATTGTGCGTGCATGTGACCCTGCATGCAGAGCTCAGCCAGCTGGTCTGAAGGTCACAGCTGTCTGAGAGGGGGCCAAGGGTGGCATTGCAAGCTGGCACTGCCCAGCATTACCTTGACCTTATGCATAATCTCACCTTCCCAAAGTCTCTGTCCTGCTCTTTCTTATTCATTCTCCTTTGTCCCCCCCCCCCTCCCCGGACTCCCTCCCCTCATCTTTTGTCTCCCTGCTCCTGTTGTTCTCCCTGACGTCTCTCCTTGCTGTGCTTTCTGTAGATCTCTCCGTTGTACCCTCCCGCTGTCTCACATCACCTTGTAGCTCTCAGTAGCACTGACTCTACTTCATCATTCAGAGGTCAGTCTAGTCTGTATAGTCTCCAGGGGGGGGGGGGCGATATGCAGTGGTGGAAGAAGTATACTCAGATTTTTTTGTATTACTTAAAAGTAAAAGAAGCAAAACCACCTCATTAAAAATACTTTGTTACAGGTAAAAGGCCTGTATTCAAAATGTCACTTGAATTCACTGGAATTCATCAGATTAAACTTAAAGTACCACGGTAAAAGTTTTTATGACATTTTTCATAATCTGTCTATATAAAAGTATATAGAGCTTAAGTGGTTGATGTATGCTTTGAATTCATGTAAATCTGAAAATTAACTAGTAACTAAAGCTGTCAAATAATTCTAATGGAATAAAAAGTACAAGATTTGCCTTGTAGTGGAGTAGAAGTTTAAAGTATCAAAACATGGACATACTCAAGTAATGTAAATGTACCTCAAAGCTAGCTAGTTACTTTCCACCACAGGCGATGCCACGGAGAACGAGAGAGATTACATGGACACACCGCAACATGTAAGCCCAACATTCACGCATGTGATCTATACACAGAATACAATAGTTTACAGGATTATGCATGGCACAGCTTGATGTTTTTTCCTGTTATTGATCAAACACCCGTCCCCAGGCAAAAGGTAAGACTTTTCATTCAGTTCCTGAAGCCTCCTCTCTCTTTTGTCTTTTTCCAACAAAGAAAGCGACCTGATTTACACGGCATGTTATGTTCCTCGAGTTGCTGTGTAAACGATTCGATGTTCAAACTGAGCCCTTTGTTTGGGTTGGTAATTGGTTGCAAAAATCCCAAACAAAACGAAAACCATAGATGGCTGATTCTCTCAAATGGATGACAGCTTTTAAAATGGCGCATAGCTTGCCAAGGTGCTTAATGAATTCTGAGGGCGGTGAGAAAATGGGCACTTGATATCAAATTAATATTTGAGGTGGGCTTAAGCCAAATTCATACTCTGTCGTACGACAGATTTTCACAGAGCACACAGCTGCGTGACAAAGAGCTTTACTTTTTCATGTATGAAGGCACTCATACGGTACATGGAATTTGTTCTGGACTGAACCGCTCAAATTGAACGAACTATGGGAATACTGAAAGGTCAGAATAAAGCTCTTCAGCTGTTGTGACTGTCAGATAAAGGTCAGGACTGAACTGTTGATTGAAGTTTCTGACGGTGCCACTGTGTCGCTGGTAGGCACTACACACCCAGGCTCACGTGCATCAATGCACACATTGCGCCTGCATACCAGCGGGTGTCAAACGCTTTGTGCCCAAGGCATACAGTACCAAAGGGCAAGTAAAAATGTCCTGTATTTATTTCTGTGCCAAATAGCCTCTTTAACATGCTATGACTCTTATCTGTAAACGTTTGTTTATTTACTAATGCCAAAGTTTCGTCATTGAAACTCTACTTCAAACTTTCACAGATTTGCAAAAATAGCAATAACTCATCTACAAGCTCACAATGTGTCGCGATGTGACACATTGTGTGGGATCTTGAATATTTTGTATATAACATCTAAAATTTTCGAATTGAATTTACAGTACCTCTTTATTGGGAAATGAGTGTGCACATAGTGCTGATATGGTAAATTAAAGATAAGTCAGAACGTTTCGCATAGTTTTATATATTGCAAATAGTGTGTTGTTTGCACAAAATCACCTGAACTTGACTCACAACACACCAGTATGGGTACCGCTATACTGTATGTTCTCTCTCTCTCGCTCTCTCACACACACGCACACGCACACACACACACACACACACACACACAGACACACACACACACACACGTGTTCTCTCTCTCTCTCTCTCTCTCTCTCTCTCTCTCACACACACACACACACACACACACGCACACACGCACACACACACACACACACACACACACACACACACACGCACACACGCACACACACACGCACACACGCACCTCGTCTATCCTTGTCCTCGTTTCTGCCACGGGCATTTAAAGAAATCATCATTCTTTCTCTCCTCTGTTTACTCAGACCTCCCTCTATACTCCACCCACCCTCTGTTGTTTTTGTTTGATTTATTTCATTTTCTGAGTAAACACCAAACCCCACCCAATCAAAATGAAAGCCAGAGAGGGAAACAGAATTGAATCAACACAGCTACCCTATTGGAATTTTAAAGACAGTGAACTGGAGCAGAATGTTCGAGCTGGTATAGTGAAATGGAGGGTTTTGGCAGGGGAGCAAGGTTAGCATAGGCCAAGGGCCTGTAGTCAATTCAAATTGGACATGTTTTCCACTTCAATGAGGGCCCATAGTTTGTTGAAAATGTTGAGCCTCATTCGAGGGTGGCTGAAGGTTAAAATAGTGCCAGTATAAGCTATGAATAACTGAGATGTAAACTAACACACACACACACACATGCACGAACACATGCACACCCACACGCACGCACGCACGCACGCACGCACGCACGCACGCACGCACGCACGCACGCACGCACGCACACACTCACTTTCCAGATACTTTTACTTGAATCGCTAATGTTTTACTTGCATCCACAGTTGTCAGATTTTGTAAGGCTTGGCAAACACTTGAAAACCCCTGAACCTGTGCTATTAAGATAGCAGTATCATCTGGTAATGTAATGGCCTGCTATAACAGCTGAGGACATACGATAGAGAATAACAGATCCCCTCAATACGCCGTAAGGAAAGACGACATCAATCACAACGACAGAGGGCTATTTCTAACCTTGTTAGTGTATTTTAGGGAGAGATTTTGGATGCTTTGGAACCAGGATGAAGCGTGTGCTGAAACTGCGCCCACTCAATTTAACTCAACATTTCTGACGTTAACAAAATACCAACCCCCTAGTGCATTAGGGGAACAACTTAGAGTCAAGAAATGTATTGCTGTGAAGAAGACTTCATAAAACCTATTTGTTTGGTCACTGAATGCTCACCTTAACATTCAGGAAGCAACGCGTACTTCCTATGCTCCACATTATCCCTTAGCCACCTCCCATCAATCGCTTCCTGTCATCCACCCTCTCTGTCTCTCTTTCATCTTACGCTCTTCCTTCTGGCGCTGGTGGAACTCTTGTCATCTCATCATCGTTCCTTCCCCTCCAACCTCCTGTTATCACCTCAGTCCCTTCTCTTCCCTTCCAACCGCCTGTTATCACCTCAGTCCCTTCTTCTTCCGCTATCTTCTCTTGCTTCTTCCTACAGCGCTGCTAAAAGTTGACATTGTGTTTTTGTACTGTAATGTTGTATGTTAACTCTCTCAGTGCCAAGAGTATTTTCATAAAGTACTCCCCCAGTGCCAGCAATTTGCGTTTTTTTTTTGTTGTTTTTTTTTGTAATTTTTCATTCAAATAAATGATCTGATTGGGTTTTTAAACCCATAATACAGTTCTACCAGTAGAGAGCAACAAATCGACACATTGATGATCTCGCTGGCTCACTCGCCCCCTCTCAAACAGGCTCACGTCACATCCGGTCATAACCGGATGTTGACATTTTTGACAATCGTTGATCGGGCTAAATTACGATGTGATACACGACTACGATGACTGATCGTCACCCAGACCAAAGAGAGTAGACGTGGACCTCTCCGTTTGTTTTTTAAACCGTGTGAAAAACCGTGACTTTCCCTATTCTGGCCAAAAATGACCGCGGGAAAAAAATGAGAACCGGAAACGGAATCTGCGTCATGAAACCGGAACCCAATGAGTCTGAAGGAGTCAGGAAGCGAAAGTGATCATGAAAAATAAACAGAATAGCGCGACCACAGTCAAAAGTAAAAACTCTGGATTTCTCGTGCTGGCACTGAGGGTACTCGGGAAAAACTCGGGATATCTCGGGGCGTGGCACTGAGAGAGTTAAAAAAAAAGTCTATAAATATATTGTTGAAAAAAAGGAAAAGAAAGTGGGTATAAGTAACTGGGCCTCACAATTCACCTATCTATGTATTTATGCATGTACTGTATGTACACGTATGTACACGTATGTATGTATGTAAGTACACTGTGGAGTCTCGCCTCAATACCCCCGATCAGGTGAGAGTTTCCGCAGGGCCAGCCAGCATGGTGACGACAGAGTTCAGCACCTCGGACAGCGCCACTGCCTAGGGCGCGTCATTGAAGGGAAGTAGGCTACCTTCCAAATTTTATTCTCAATCAGCTTGATGTGATGACACCTGTGCGCTGAGTGACAGGCTGGAGACAGCTGCGCTGAGTTGGTTCTGATCAGGCTGTTTGACTTTTAAGCTCAACACTCTTTTTGAGTGGCCAAACAGCATTGGCCATGCCTTCGGGTCTTCAGTTAAGTCTGGTGCTTAAGACAAAATAGGGCCCTCTGTCTGACTCAACGCTAGCTCTCCTTGCTGAAGGATCTCTCTCTCATCGAGCGGTGCGCGATTATACTCCACTGACTTTTCCTGTCGCACATTTGCTGTGGTTAGATACATTACTGATGTTCTCGTTTCCTGTCTCCTCTGTAGGCAAATTAGGAGAGCGACGGATCGCTCCGTTATTGCAGAATATTGTTTTGTAAATGCCCAGACTGGATAGAAGTTTATTTTGATTTGTTTTGAGAAACCCCCTGAATAAAAGTATCATTGCTTTTGAACTTGACACTATGTATTGTATGTATGTATGTATGTATGTATGTATGTATGTATGTATGTATGTATTGTATGTATGTATGTATGTATGTATGTATGTATGTATGTATGTATGTATGTATGTATGTATGTAGGCTATGTATGTATGTATGTATGTATGTATGTATGTATGTAGGCTATGTATGTATGTATGTATGTATGTATGTATGTATGTATGTAAATAGTCTGTCTGTCTGTCGGTCGATCAATCCATCAATCCATCAATCCATCAATCCATCCGTCCATCCGTCCATCCGTCCATCCATCACTCACTCACTCCTTGCTCCTCTCACCTTCTTCTGGTCCCTCCATCTCTGTTGCAGCTTGGCATCCAGGCGGTTGGCGGCTGTGGCCCACTGCTGTGCCAGCCGTCGGATGCGACGCTTCATGAAGCTGAGGGACTCCTTCCCCGCTCCCACCTGGTCCAGCAGGACAGACAGGTCTGTACGAAAAGCAGCCTGGAGGAGGATGAGATGGATGGAAAGAGGGAAAAGGTGAGACAGGAAGTAGGAGGAGAGGAGTGCGGGGGGACAGGGATAGAAAGGTGATGGAGAGAGGATAGAGGTGATGGAGGGAGAGTAGAGAGGTGATGGAGGGAGGGCAGAGATGATGGAGGGAGGATAGACATGGGAGGAGAGAAAGAGGCAGACTGAGATAACTTACTTATCTTTAACGTTACATGAGTAGTGTAGTGTTCTCATGCAGTGTAGGGAACTGTCACTAAACACCAAGATAAACCGCAGCCAATGAAGACAGAGTCGAAGTAAGATTTGACCATTTACTGTTGCTCTTCCTCATTAACATGACGGTGAAAACTGCAAAATAATAAACAATACAAACATTCAGTGTCTGTGTACTTAATTGATGGCATTGCAACTACAATCAGAGTAAAAAGAAATCAGGTGAGTAGCAAATCACATAACAATCACAAGGCACACTTCAAAGCAATTAGCTAGATGACAGACACCTGTGCACTAGGCTACTAGTACTACTATACTCTGCATGCAGCAGAAAACATGGTTAAATAATTAACTTTTCCCAAATTCCAAATAAACATTCACAAAACATCACAAAGAATTACAATAACTGAAATCAACAACACAACTCACGACATTGCGTCTAAAAGGCTTCCAAGTGGGTTAGATGGCTTTTAGGGCTCACAGCTCTGAAATGCTGTTCTCTGTGTGTTCTCTGTGCACTGCTGCATCAAAATGGTGCTGACAGGAAGTGACTCTAGTTCAGTCAGACAACTCTTAGATTGGATTAGAATATATATTTATTAGCAATATATATTTAGCAAGCTTGAGCATGGTATAGAAACAAGAGGAAGCATAGTTTGGCGTCAGGCCTCTGAATCCATTCATTCCCTGTAAGGATAACATTTTAATGAATGTTACATGCCAATTAGCATTTACAGGGAATGAATTAAACCCCCAAGGGGATCTAGAAACAGAGCCTACAGGTGGATGCCGGGGAGGCGGTGGGATGAGACTATTCATGGTCAGCAGCATACGTAGCAAGCAAGGGCAGCAGATCCGGCAGGATCTCGGCAGCAGAGCAGCAGCAGCAGCAGCGTCGCACGTCAGAGCAGCAGAAGAGCGCAACCAGACTGAACAGGTAGGCAGAGCATTACTTATAACTCACCGACCAGGAGAAGAGTGCATGTGACTTAGTCACCTGATCGGTTAGCCCAATCCCTTGAGTTGCCTGGCCTGAACTAGCTCCGTAAACTGCGCCTCATTTCAGTCAGACAACTCTTAGATTGGATTAGAATATATATTTATTAGCAATATATATTTAGCAAGCTTGAGCATGGTATAGAAACAAGAGGAAGCATAGTTTGGCGTCAGGCCTCTGAATCCATTCATTCCCTGTAAGGATAACATTTTAATGAATGTTACATGCCAATTAGCATTTACAGGGAATGAATTAAACCCCCAAAACAGCAAGAACCCCCAAAACGGCTTGAGAGCACAGGGCCTGACGCCGGACCAACCATCTGTGAGAATGGTGGAGCTCCATAATTTAACATGATATAATGACTGAGTTCCTCATCATACATTTTTTTTTTAATTTAACTAAACAAATGCAGCATGCATCCATGTGTTCAGCGAGCCTGATGAATCCAGGTACCCGCTGATCCCTGAATTCAGGAGTCCTAGACGGTATCCTAATATGGCGTCCACGCTGTGCCGCACCAACTCGGATTCGAAGAGGACATTCTATATTTATTTATTTTTCAAAGAAATCTGCTATATATATACACATATATATATATAATGAGTCATCCTATGATGAATGATAACTATTGTTTATCATCCATAATAAATAAAGTGTACTGACTATGTGTGTAAAGACGTGCTATCTTTACTTAAAATCTGAATCAGTACCCAACGATTCCTGAGCAGCATTTATACTAATAGACTGCGCTTGATATGATTAGCCTGACTGCATAGCCATAGAAAAACCCAACATTTTTTTTTTTTTTTTAACGCTGCCATAGAAAACCCAACATTTTTTAACGCTGCCATAGAAAACCCAAATCTTTTTTAACGCTGCCATAGAAACCCAACATTTTTTAACGCTGCCATAGAAACCCAACACTTTTTAACGCTGCCATAGAAACCCAACATTTTTTAACGCTGCCATAGAAACCCAACATTTTTTAACGCTGCCATAGAAAGCCCACCATTTTTTAGCGCTACCAAGGAAAGCCCAACATTTTTTAGCACTATAGAATAACCAACATTTTTTAGCACCATGACATCACCACTAAACTAAATCCCCAGCAATCCACCCGAGTTGTAATTAAAGCGTCAATAATGCTCAAGCAGCATTTATTGAATTAGCGATAGAACAGCGAGAGCACTCATACTCATGAGCTTTTTGCCTGCAGAATGTCATCCTTATTAACCAATATCTACGTAAGCTCCTGAGGACCATCGCCCCATAGATTTAGAGAAGCAGAAGACAAGCAGCGCTGCAGGTGTAGCTACACCAATACGGAGGATGGAGAAAGCCCGCAGCTTGAGCAGATCTCTCGCAGCTTTGCAGTGAACCAGTTCAAGTTTAGGCCTACAGATGGAGAGACAAACACAATGTTATTTGCAATTCTGGATTAGCCCGGCCATCCTATGACCAATTTAACCCATTTTGGGTTCATGTTGCCATTTACCGTATAGCAACATGCATTTTATATATATATATATATATATTTTTTTTATAACTATTTGAAGTTTCCAGAACTTAGTCAGGATTTAGAAGGCGATTTTTAAATCGGCCTTGGTCTAAATGGGTTAAGCGCCATGTGGCAGCATGTTAGCAATTAGCATCATAGCAGTTGATGCAGAAAGAATATGGTATACAAGCTTAAATTATAGCTTGCAGAGCTTGACGCAGATTATTAGACATGTGAATAATATTAACTAACGCCGATATCCCTCTCCATCCATAGCCTAATAGATTTAGCACGAAATGCCATCTGTTGCAAGTCTGAATCGGCCCAACAGAGCCAGACGCCAGAGGGTTGGCAGAATTGATTTAGCAGAGTTTAGCAGCGAGGCTAGGCAGCTCAGTAGATGATGCAGCATAGTGCTGAGAACACTGAGAAGCCCACATCTCGAGCAGCTCTCTCACGCTGCCTTGAGAGCTCACAGAGCCGCCAAGAGCGTAGGAATTATTCTTGCAATTACCATGGTAAGCCACCCTGGACGAGATGACGCCGTTATAGACCGCTGGGACAGGAATTTACTTCCTGAAGCCACTCACACATCCACAGTGAAAAGTGCGTGCTTCACTGTGGATGTGTGGGGACGCATGCTGCACGCCAATGCGCGAGTGTGGCCTCAAATCCTGACACAGTCAGTTGCACACCGCAAGCTGCTGGTTGCGCTGCAACACTCGTCACCAGTGATGAACACACCGTGATGTGGTGCCAAATATGCCGTGAGCATCCCAATCTGGCGGATAAAGCAGCGCCTTTTATACGGGGACAAAGACTTCCAGTCACCCAGCTTTTGATAAGCATGAGAAAAGCAAAGAGCCCATCAACATAGTGTAACTATTGATAACAGGAGCAGCCAGGATCGGAGTCCCTCTTTATCCGTCCTGCGAGATATTTCTCGGATTGGTGCGCACCAGCCAACATTGACAAATGACTGATATCTTGACTCTACTAAAGCCCCACCATCTATCCTGTTGCAATAACTTTACTTCTGTAAGCTTGTTGCTCATAACATGACAACATCACTTGGCAACCAACTTTTCTATATACTGACCATATACCTTCCACATGGAAGCAAGCATGCCATGATAGCTTGTGCTACCACAATCCAGAGCTATCCCCATAAGCAAGCCATGCTGAGTTAGCTTGTGCTACAATCAATTTGATAGCTTTACGCATGGGAAGTAAAACATGCTGTGTTTAGCTTGTGCTACCGACCATCCAAGCTTCCACATAAGAAGCAAAACAACTGAATTAGCTTGTGCTACGAACAATCCGAGCTCCCACGTGGGAAGCAAAACATGCTGTGCTAGCCTATGCTACAAACAATCCGGAGCTATCCACATAAGCAGCAACACATGCTGTGATAGCTTGTGCTAAACAATTCGCCTCCACATAGGCAAAACATGCTGTGCTAGCCTGTGCTACAACAATCTAATCTTCCACATAGAAGAAAACATGCTGAGCTAGCCTGTGCTACAAACAATCTAAAGCTTCTATAAAGAAGCAAACGTACTGTGTTAGCCTGTGCTACAACGTCTCTACCATCTCTTATCCAAGTGTATGCAGCAAAATGAGAATCCCTTAGCTCATCCTGATCCTTAACAAGTGTAATTTAGCAATATAAGAGCATAGCAACGGTAGAATGCAACCAATAACGTCTAATCTGCACTGCAAGTTCATTTGATTATTTCATCGTAATATGAAACGGCCTACTTTACCTCCACCACATATTAGAGCAATTGAACTGCTACATGATTTGACACTGACACTGACACTGTTGAAGACACGAGGCCTGCAAACCTGACTTCCCCAGTATCCAAGGTGAACGCACTCATCCCCATCGGCATTAGGCATCCCCTCACCATGCATTAAGCCGGACATGGAAAAAGAAGCACAAAGCAGAATATCAATAAATGCTGATAAATGACTTTGCGTGATATTGCTTTCAATTGCTAAATGTGATGTAGATGAATGCAGTATTAATGAGGTAGTGGCCATAGCGCTAGTAGTAACTTAGCATGTTCATGATCGGCACGTTTGCAGCAATTTTAGTACTAGCAGCATTAGTCGATTATAGCAGTGGTAGCAAGTCCACATCATTAGCATAATCATGATTAGCAGACATTTTGCCAGCAATTGCAGAATGAGTAGCATTAATGCAGTAGCCTAGGAATGCAGTCAACATAATTAGCATGATCATCATGATGGCACTAGTAGGAGTAGCATGCATTGACTGCAGAAACAATGTCAGCAGTTTTAGCCTAATCATGATCAGCAGTCAGTTAGTAGCAGTTGAAGAACGACTAGCATAATCTGAACAGTAGAAGCATGCAGTGAGCTTTAGCATAATGGAGACCATCGTGTTGATGGCAGCAATCTAGTACAATTTAGTACAGCAACTTCAGCACTAACATGAACATTGAGATGATGGCAGCAATTTAGTGCTGCAACTTTATCAACATGAACAGTGAGTTTTCCTACTCTGCAAATAGATGCCAGACAGCTACACGAGAGATAACTAATTTCAATGAATTCTAGCAGCATTAACATTTAAACTGCAGTGCAACTACTTCTTGAATACTACTCACAAGTTAGCTTCCCCTCTCTCCTTCGCATGGGTAGAGAAGTGTTCGGTCATCAACTATAAGCCTCAAACAACATCCGGTGGACGAGCTCTTCAGAATAAGAGTACCGTCTAAAGCCACTGAACTATCCATGAATACAATAACTATAAATTAAGCAAGATGCAGCCAACTGAGCATATCCGTGTTTTAACCAGTAGCCTACATAAAGATATTAATCTGAACATTAGAGCCAGAACAAGCAAAACGACTCACAAAGTGACGCCATGCCCTCTCTCTCTATCTACCATGGCAGTAGCACTTACCAGCCATATCGCGCGCATCCGTTCCTCTGTGAACGATAGATCGGTGATGTCATCTTTTGAGAGAGAAGCAAGCAACTAGGTCTAGAAACCCAATCTTGAGATAAAGTGAACTACTTTGAGCAAATACACGCTAAACTGGGGACCATAACAGAACCCCGAGCCCATCGTTGCTACGATAAGGAAACAGAAACTTAAGCAACACTGTTGGTGAACTACCGTTAACCCAGTGCCATAAAGAGAGTTCTGACACTAGCGTCGACTCCCATTGTAAGAATGGAATGCGGAAGTGCTCCGTCTATCTCAATGAGGCAGCAGTCCCAAATGTTTGGAACTATACCCAAGGAGCCCGTTTGCGGCGGGATCAAGCGTGTCGTTACTCTATTTCTACACTCTCTAGTTGACCATACTGAGATCGATCAATGACGAACGCTACTGCTTTTGAGCTGAGCGTTTAGCAAGCGATTTTTAACTTAAGTAAAGAAAGTAATACCACGTTTAGAACCAGTAGCACACAGCTGAGTAGCTATGATTAGCGCAGCATGGACAATGGCAGCACGCCAATAGCCATCAACCAAGAACAATATGAGACTATTCATGGTCAGCAGCATACGTAGCAAGCAAGGGCAGCAGATCCGGCAGGATCTCGGCAGCAGAGCAGCAGCAGCAGCAGCGTCGCACGTCAGAGCAGCAGAAGAGCGCAACCAGACTGAACAGGTAGGCAGAGCATTACTTATAACTCACCGACCAGGAGAAGAGTGCATGTGACTTAGTCACCTGATCGGTTAGCCCAATCCCTTGAGTTGCCTGGCCTGAACTAGCTCCGTAAACTGCGCCTCATTATATACAAAGTTTTCTAAATAAATGCATGGCTACACGTCTTCACAATAAAGTACTCACAAGCCTTTCTAATGTAAATAGAAATACAAACATGTAACATCAAATTACTTCAAGTAAAAAATAAACAGAAATATTTAACCTTTGCCTTAAGGCAACACAAGTAGTAAAAACAAAGTTGCATGTGAACAACAAGGTGTGGACCAACGTACCTAAAATGTAACGTTTTGGGGTCCAGACACGTTGATGTTAAATGTTTAGAAATGTACAGTACAGTTTCCTCTTGCAATTGGGTTGCGTGTGTGTGTGTGTGTGTGTGTGTGTGTGTGTGTGTGTGTGTGTGTGTGTGTGTGTGTGTGTGTGTGTGTGTGTGTTCAATTTTATGAAGCAAATGGCATCCAGCAAGTATACAAGTACACTGTAATACTGTAGCTGATGCAACATTCAACCCCAATATGCAACGTTTTGCATGTCTATTTTTGAAAAAGTCTCTGGCGACCCTTGGTAGATCTTGGAATCTCATTAGCTACTAGTAAGTGCAGTACCAGACAAATACTGTATTACTGTCAGTCTGTCAGTCTAACGAATGCTCTACAAACAAGAAAATGGGACCAACTCTCTCACTCACACACACACACACACACACACACACACACACACACACACACACACACACACACACACACACACACACACACACACACACACACACACACACACACACACACACACACACACACACAATTCCCTCCCTGAATGCTTTCATCTTTTTCTTCTTCTTCTTTTTCTTCTGATACTGAGCATGGTGCCAAAACTATCAGTTTAAAGAGTTCACTCAAGCTCTAAACACATGCATGTGTTCTGCATTATGTTCTAGTTCTATTTATAGTGCTATTGTAGTGCATTATGTTCGCAAATAAGTAAAAAGCTGACCTAGCTTGTATGCACAGCAGTAAAGAATGGCCTGGATTACCATGCTCAAGGGAGCGCTACTGTAACTGGAACCAATGCCAGCCAGTAAGAGAAGCGATGATCTGCTCTCACTAAATGCAGTTAAAGGGTCTGGTTTATTTGACAGATGTTTTGGCCCATTAGAGTTTCATACTTTCATTAGTGCCAGAACAAAGAGACACATGAACTCTAGCACAAGGAAGCAGAACAATTATACTACAATAATTCTGTGGGCAAAAATCATGTGCATACTGAGTGTGTTTGTCTGTTTTTACCGTTTTTACTCTTCTGCATGTCTCTTAAGTCTGATTTATAGCCTACTTAGTTTTGCACGGGTGTCGCGCACCATGGTGTGAGCTTGTACATAATGCTATTTTTGGTGTGCGAGACGGCAGAGACCCGCACGCAACTAAATCAAGCCATAGGACAGCTGTTGTTTTGCATGGGCATGTTTGTATTGTATTCCCCATACCTGTCGTTTGTCAGCTTGCGTCTGCTGTGTGTGCTGGGTGGGGGGACTGCTGTGGTTCCTCCAGGTCAATGGGGGGCAGAACCACTCCACCTCGCTCAGATAGACCAGGAAGGAGCAGTCGGAGCCGTCTACGCCGTAGAAGGCGTAACAGGGGTCTGACGTCCAACGTGCGCGCATCCACTGAGGGTTTACGGTATATGCGCGTGCAATGACGGACAGCGTGCATTGGACACAAGAGCACAGAGCATAATGTTACAATGTTTTCTAAACGTGAGTGTTAGTCATATGCATAGTGGGGAGGGAAGGCATGATTAAACTCACATCTACTTTCCCGGGGCAATCTGGGAAGCGAGAGTCCCTGGGAACATCACATTGACTCGACGTTCCATCTCTCACTGCTGAGGAAACACAGACGGTACAGCTATGCGTTCATTACTGAAACATTACATCATATTCTTTTACCCTGTACTCAAAGGAGCAGAGTTTTCTTCTCTTTTTCTATTGTCTTGGGATCCACGATTATTATAAAACATATATAAAACTGCCATTAGGGGATCCACCGAAAGATGAGTCAGGCTGTATAGTATTTGGAGTATCAATTATTAATCTATAGCAAAAGAACACATTGTAAGCTACAGTAGGTTGTTAATTTCTATCAATAATCTTCTTCACCTGACTGATCCAGAGCAATGTTTTCACATCCGAATGCTTGTTTTCAGATGCCCTTCAGAACTACTCTGTGAAGATACAACTGACGTTCACATAGCACTTTCCCATACAGCACTGTAAGTCTTTGCATTATGGAAATCCAGTCTTTTCCCCCGTCGCATCAGCATTTTCAGCGTGTACTAGTATGTGTCGTTGAAGCCAATATAAACGGCCCGCCATGTCCCCATAGAGCGTCTCACCCTGTCTGCTTTGGCTTTGTTCACAACATCAATTCTGCATCAGAAGTCCTCTCTACGACCCATACTGGGGTGCCACTAGAAAACGCAGTTCGCTCACTCAAGCTGCACTCACTGCATTAATTGCTCCATTGACTTAGTTAACTGCCTCGCTGTTGCTTATACTCAGAGGGGAGGAAAGGGCAGAGAGTAGTGCGTGTGTGAGTGTGTGTGTGTGTGTGTGTGTGTGTGTGTGTGTGTGTGTGTGTGTGTGTGTGTGTGTGTGTGTGTGTGTGTGTGTGTGTGTGTGTGTGTGTGTGTGTGCGCGCGTGTGTGCGTGCATGTGTGTTTGGTGGGGTGAGGGGGCATTATAGCAAAGGTACTGATATGGATTCTTATTCTCTCTCTCCCTCTCCACATTCTCTCTCTCTCTCTCTCTCTCTCTCTCTCTCTCTCTCTCTCTCTCTCTCCCTATCTCTCTCTCTCTCCCTCTCTCTCTCCATGCCACTCTGCTCTCTGTCTCTCTCTCTCTCAGTCACTCTCTTTTTTACTGCTGAAACACTGTCTGTCTGTCTGTCTGTCTGTCTGTCTGTCTGTCTGTCTGTCTGTCTGTCTGTCTGTCTGTCTGTCTGTCTGTCTGTCTGTCTGTCTGTCTGTCTCTCTCTCCCTGGACGAACACATTTGCTCTCTGACTGTTTCCATTTGCCTAATGAAAAAGAGATTTTTCACCACATCAGTCTTTCCCTTGGGCTTCTCCCTCTCTCTCCGCTCAAAACACACAAAGGAACACACACACAGGATCACACATACAGACATGTTAATATATGTACATTCAGACAGACAGACGGACAGACAGACAGACAGATATGGACGCACGCACAGACACGCACACACGGTACAAAATATGTCTACAAAATAGGATTGATTACAATAATAACCACCAGACTGACAATTAAAAGTGTGGTCAGCTAACAAGACAAAACCACGAACACTCCCATCCCTGTGAGACCGACCATAATAACATTATTTTGGAAGAACAAGCTAGAAATGTTGATCACGTTCCACTCCCTCTCTCTCTCTCTCCCTTGTGGTCGCATGCACGTGCTGGAGATAAACAACCCGCCACTAAGCGGTATGATAATAAAGTCTGCCAGCGTTGTTTCACTTTGTCAGTGATTGCAAAAAAGCGGCAGCATTTCTACTGTGGCAAAGTGCTGCCGTCTACAATGACACAAATAAACAAAAGGAGATATAATGTCCATTAATTCCCATATCGTCGCTGTCGAGCAGAAACCTTGTATCTCCCAAGTTTCACGTTTGTATGTTTTTTTTGTGAATTAAAGACCTACTTCATCATACAAGAGTGTCACACAAAAGTAGTGAGAATAGCAGATCCACATGCTTGTAGATCTGTTGTTAAATGTTTTAGAAATAATAATGAAGGAAAGGAACGATTTTGGACATACAAGGTTTCCACCCGACAGCGGCGATATAAACTCTGGTCAAAGGAGAGTAGAGAGGCTTGTGTGTGTGTGTGTGTGTGTGTGTGTGTGTGTGTGTGTGTGTGTGTGTGTGTGTGTGTGTGTGTGTGTGTGTGTGTGTGTGTGTGTGTGTGTGTGTGTGTGTGTGTGTGTGTGTGAGAGAGAGAGTGTGTGTGTGTGTGTGTGTGTGTGTGTGTGTGTGTGTGTGTGTGTGTGTGTGTGTGTGTGTGTGTGTGTGTGTGTGTGTGTGTGTGTGTGTGTGTGTGTGTGTGTGTGCACATGTACACATACTGTAGTGTGCAAATACAGAACGCAGCGAGATCTGTGTCACAATCTTGGAATAATTCATGATTTTATTAAAGTGTGCGAAGCAGAATAGTGGGGGAGTGCAAAGAGGTCGAAGGGAAGGAATGAAGTGCAAATGAGATAGTGAAAAGTCTAGTTTCCACTCTAATACATTCTTGACATTTGTATTTGTTTATATTTGTTTTCAGCACTGGTCTAACTGTCTTTTCTTAAATTGCTACAAGATGACATGCTTTCTGTGTGGACATCAATCAAAGATGTAGTAGAGATGTAGTATCGGCTACTCTCCAACTCATTAGGTTTTTTCATTTTTTTTACTGGCGTTGAAGAGAAATAAGCCACACATTTTGACCTTTTGGCAATCTGTTTGTTTACCTATTGTGCATGTTATCACCGCAAAGTGTTGTCTTTTGGGGGGTTTGAGGGGCTTCTGGGAGGTGAATCATCATGTGTGTGTGTGTGTGTGTGTGTGTGTGTGTGTGTGTGTGTGTGTGTGTGTGTGTGTGTGTGTGTGTGTGTGTGTGTGTGTGTGTGTGTGTGTGTGTGTGTGTGTGTGTGTGTGTGTGTGTTCATTTGGATCTTGAATAACCACAATGCTATTCATCCCATTTATCATTTACACACACACACACACACACACACACACACACACACACACACACACACACACACACACACACACACACACACACACACACACACACACACACACACACACACACACACACACACACACACACACACACAGTGCTATAATTGTCAGACTACAGTAGGTCAATTTTTACACTCTTACATTCTTACACTAGTTCAATACATTTTGGACTTGGATTTTGCAGTGCAGTAACTATGAATGAAGAAAAACAATAAAACAAGTCAAAGATGATATACAGCAGACAGTAAATGATGATGGTGGGATACCTCGTCCTTGTGCCATGCTGTTCTGCAAGATCTGCTCCACTCTCACGGCCATATTGGACACATTCTGGGCTATAGCCTGAATCCTCTCCACCAGACCGGCTGGCTGAAACCTGTACACACACACACACGCACAAGCACACGCACACGCACACGCACACGCACACGCACACGCACACGCACACGCACACGCACACGCACACACGCACACGCACACGCACACGCACACGCACACGCACACACACACACACACACACAAAAATACAAAGATACAGTGCAGTCACAGTGAGACATGGTTCCATGCAAGTCTTAGATCCCAGACAGTCAAGTCAACATGAAAAGGAACTGCTTTGCACAGAAGGAATAAACCTCAAAATCACCCCGAACAGCCTGTCCAGCTTTCTGCAAAACTCCTTACAGAAATCACCCGCAGTGTCGTTCATCTCTCCCCTCCTGCTCTGCTGTCACTTTCTCCTTCTTTTATCTCCTCTTCCTCTTCTTCCTCTGCCTCCCTCAATCCTGCTCTACCTCTTCCTCACATCTTTATACGTATTAATGTAAAAGTGTAGATTCTTGGTTGGAGTGTAATACAGGTGTGTATTGGTCGCCTCACGCGACACTGTCGGTATTTTTTTCACGCGCACGCACAGATGTGCACGCTCGTCCACGCTAGAACGCGTCCCCCTCGATTCATGAGTCAAGGACCCAAATGTCTACTTTGCATAACAGGTTTACAAGAGAGTGTGCAAATGCATCCTCACCCCTCACATCTATAGGTAAGGAACACAGCCGCTGCTGCCATCCTATCTGCACGCTACAATGCCTCAGCCACCTTCGAAGAAGAGAAAGATACTCTTTCAAAACAAACTTTTAGTTTCAGCTCCTTTAATTCAAGGCATTCCTTGAGAAGATTTACAAAGACTAAAACTAACCTAAAAACTAATAATTTCCTATACAAACATGTTTTGTACTATACTACATACCGCAAAATAAATGCATGCAATGTGCGTGTGCCGTGCGCTGGCGCTTGTGACGTAATTAAAATAGCGACTGTTCTGGCAATAAAAAGATCTCCATTACACCCATGAGTGTAAAATACAGTAGAAAGGGACCTCTGCCACCAATAGCATACATTATCTGTGGCATAGGAGGTTTTCAATTAAAAAGGAAGGAACATCACAGACAGTCTTTTATGCCCTACCCAAGATTTAAACCCATGGCCTCCAGCGTGGGAATCCAAACCCATAATGTTATGTTAATCTATTTATTAAATTAAATTGTTGATCAAATGCAATTTTGTCATTGTCCTAGTAAATAAATAAGGCTATTGATATACAACAAACAAATTATTGATTCGTCGTTGCTCTCTGGAGTTCATATCTGTCTCTACATGTATGTGTGTGTATGAGAGTGAGACAGCATGTACTGTATGTGCGTGATTGAGTCCGCACCTGTCTGCCCTGATCTTTGAAAGGACCATTGCAGTCTATTCCCTTTTCAATATGCCTGTATCTACATGCAAAATTTAAAAAATGTGTATGCAAATATTCCCTCACTGCCATGCCATTTATGTTTGTATAAATGCATTTATTTCCACAACTGTGAATGTGCGTTTAAGTAAAAAGAGATAAAACTAGAAAGGGTGCATTTCTCCACCAGGCCTATCTGGGACCGTGTAAGTCATGCGTTACAAACGTTAGGACCCAAGGTTGCTAGCTGCAAGGGAAAATAGCATTGTTATTTCTTTACATAAGGTTACTTTTTGCATTTGTGATAACCCCTATAGTCAGAAAGCACTTTTGGAGGTGCACCCTATAGACCCCCTAACATGCAATTCAAATGTGGGCTTAACTGGATGTTGTGTTCATGATCAATGCCTTTCTTCTAAATAAGCTCCTCCGCTAATTTTGGAAGCCAATTAAAGGCTGCAACATACTGTACTCCAAACAAACAAGAACTTTATTTGGCTTTGGAAGGGCTTGCCGAACCGAAGAACATTCGGTGAGGACGAAAGTGTTTAATACTGCCTCAGAACTCTGCTCTGAGTTCTGAATGCTAGACCCCGCCCACTCAGTATTCTGCCTGGAACTCACAGGGGAAAGGCAAACAGACGTGCTTTGACATAATTTGTCTCAGAGTGCTCTCCATTTCTGGCGACAGACACAGTGGACAAAGTGTGTGCTTATCTCTCTCCAATAATTAATTGCCATCTGGTTGTGTTTGTTTTATTTATACGTGTGATGCCACAGACAAGACAAGTGCAGTATACTGTTTATTTTCTGACTTTGTGGTGCCGGTGCAATGAGGGACAATACAGACGGCCGGTATGGAGGCTCAATGCAAAAAGCAAAGCAAAACAGTCCATGGTACGTTGCTGACAGATTACGGGTAAAAAAAACAATATAAATCACAAGTACATTGAGTGTCACACACAATATTCAGTCAGACCTTTGTTCTTAGAACATCTTGGAGGTGCAAGAACTATACTGAACAAAGTTCTGAAAGGCACAGCCTTTCGGACGTCAGTTGGAGTATGCTGAAGCCTTGATATAAACAGGATAGAATATCTGCAAGGGGTCTAGTCCAGGGGTCTTCAATGTTTTTCAGGCCAAGGACCCCTTAGCTGAGAGAGAGATGAAGCAGGGACCCCAACTACATATTGGATTCATGCTATTATGCTCGCTTGTCCAAATGCCTTCTACAACTAATATTTGACTAACACTAGGCCAGGCCTGGACTGCTGGCGTAGCGGTCCAGGCACCTAGACGCCAAATTAGCCTGACATCGTGTCCAGGGTTCGAGTCCTGATCCCGATAGCCTTTTGCTGCATGTCACTCCCCATCTCTCTCCCCATTTTCCTGTCAGACTACTATCCTATCAAAAACTAGGACAATTATTACATAGAGGGTGCTCTTCGGCAACCTATGAATGATCCCTTGACTGCGAGAGAATGATAGAAGCAGAAATGACGTCATCCCAAAAAAGAAAACTCTGTTGACTCCCATATTATGAGATTTAGAAAAACACATCTAGCTCGGATTTCTTCTTTTTTTGGTAAAAACAAGCCATATTCAACTGCCGATAACAACAGAATTGCGGAGTTGCGGTCCCCCCCCCCCCAGACAGCTTTGTTTACATCCGTGTCCACACCCTGGCTCTCTGTGGATCGTCGAAATAAGGTAAAAATGCTGGCAAGGATGATGAATTAATTAATTAATTCCTGGTAGTCAATGTGATAACAGGGTCTGTCTGTGTGCCTGTGTATCCGGAGCTAATCTCAAAAACCGCTGGACTGATAAGCACCACATTTCTTGTGCACACAGAAGTACTTCCATAAATTCTTTTTCACATGTACTATTATGTTTTGAAATATGTAAAGTAAATGTTATCATGGAAGTTAATGGGGCTCAGATCGGGCCCCATTAGTCACATATGATTCTGCAGTATGAATATACACACTAACATCCACACAGGTATCCATCCATAGCACCTTAATGGACAAACACAAAACAACACTGGACTTGTTTACGGTAACTCTGCGGGGGAAACTTGGCTGCAGATCACTCTGTTTCCTTCTACAGTATGTTCTCAAAAACGCTGCACTCAATGAGGACATTATTACTGTAAGTTCAGTATTAAAGCAAGATTACAGGTTCTTTCCACTAGACTTATAGGAGCACTTCGCCCATTTTCAACCTGATGTTCATATAATTGGTCTTCACTAATGCACATTATAAGATGGCACCATTTCTGTCTCAGACGGAGAGAGTTTGAAATGACCAAATCTGCCAAACGATAATGTCACTAGTAGGCACTAGGCAGGTTTCTGAACTGTTCACAACCCACCTCTGAGGCACAGAGTGAGCAGACAGAAATGGTACCATCTTATAAAGAGCATTAGTGAGGACCAATTATATGATCATATCTGCCCTCTTATGTGAAAATGTACAAACATTCATCAGTTAAGCCTGTTGGAATTGTACAATAATACCCATGCTGTCAACTCACCAGATGTAATTGTTATAGATTAGGGAACCAGATGCTGTAGGCGCTTGTTCTGGAGGCTTTGCATCTAAGCTGTTAAAATATCAACTTCTTCTTTGGGGTATCAATGTAAGCTACTAGTCTTTATTATAGCTTAGTACACATGCACAGGTTATTAGAGGATTGCAGCTAAAATGGCTTCACAAAAAGAGGGTTAAACTGTGCCACACAGTGTCGGCTATAGTAAAAGTATTTTAAATGTAACTGTGCTGTTTTAAATTTTTTGCCTAATAAAATATTCAATCAATATTATTCAATCAATCACACAGTGTCGGCTATAGGATTGGTAGCTGTCATAGCTGGAGAAGATGCTGCTATCTCTATCCTTGATATAGTGATGAATTGCTGATGGCCTTTTGGTTGTGTGTATTGTTGTATGTCAAATCTGTGATGATTCCATTAACTTGATGTCCGGCGAATAATTATTTTGTGAACTCAGTGTCTATGCCCTTTGCTGGTGTTTATGTGGACATAAAAAATAAAAAGATAAGTGTGTGCGTGCATGTGTGCGTGCACTTAAGTGAGAAGAGGATGAATTGTGGGACTACTTAACTTACATCCACACTGCTGATTACAAGACAATATAGCAACTTGTACCATTAATGACCATAAATATAGAAAAATAGGATGGTATGATGACCTAAACATTTCAAAGACTGTAATCGTTAGTGATGATGAACATGCAAACGTTCAAACTAACTGTGAAGACGTGATAGAAAGAAAGGATGTGTAGTATACTGTATATGGAAAATATCGGACTTGACGTTTAAATAACTAAAATATAACATAATATGAAAGACAATGACATGCTATTAATAATAATAATGAATAGCAAATTGCACTGTTCAAATGGGTTCAGGACAGACAGTGCCGTTCCAATGCTTCTGTATTTGTCCCCTGCGGTGAGCAACAGAGGGTGAGGAGCACCACAGGGTAGCAGTGGTGGGAGAAGTACTCTTTTTTTTTACTTAAGTAAAAGTATCAATACTGCAATGTAGAAATACTCTGTTACAAGTCAAAGTCCCGAATTCAAAATGTACTTGAGTAAAAGTACAAAAGTATTGGTATCAAAATGTACTTAAAGTACCAAAAGTAGAAAGTAGAAAGTAGAAAGTATTATGCAGAATTCATTATTATTCACTCATTATGCCCATTTCACAAAGTTTTCAAATATAAAATACATACAAGTCTTTTGAAAATAGCAGATCTAAAATCGCATCGCGACGCATATTGTGAGCTTGTAGATCGGCTATTTTCTAAATTGGCCGAAATGTATAAAAGGCGGTTTTGTAATAATAATCAAAATCTACATCTAAGTAACTAGTAACTAAAGTTTTCTAATAATTTTAGTGGAGTGAAAGTACAATATTTGCCTCTAAGATGTAGTGGAGTAGAAGTAAAAGTACAGAAAATTGGAAATACTCCAGTAAAGTAAATTTAGCTCAAAATTCTACTTAAGTACAGTACTTGAGTACATGTACTTAGTTACTTTACCCCACCGCAGGGTAGGGAGCACCCCAGCTGTGAAGCTCTTGGCTTCTGTGTGATTGTACAACTTCCACACACAGACCACTGCTCACCTCTATTGTCTGTTACAATGACTGCTTGTCCTGAGACAGAGAAAGAGACAGACATACTGACAGTGATCAGTGCACAGCAGCAGATACAAGACAGAGGGCAGAGATGGAAAAATAGAGAAATACAGATGTCTGAATAGCACAACGGGGATGAAAGCAGACAGAACACAAGGGGAAGGATCGGCCCTGTGCACAGAGGTACTTTTGTGGTAAAAGGGAAAAAAGAAAAGATGTCCTCCGTGCCCTCATGGAGGACAACAACACAGTGGGACAGAAACATGAAATGATTATTATGATCAAAGGCTGACAAAGATATTTGATGGCCCTCTGTTGCACGTTAATCAGCATTAAGTCCCCCTCCCCGCTCTGTGATGAATGAAGACAGATGGCTCTTTTACAACTGTGAGAATCAAGACGCAAAGTCCAAACGGCAAAGAGAACCAAACATGAAGATGAAATGCACACGGGTGGATGGACAGCAGAACAAGAGAGGTTTCTTAACCCATTCAAACCGGGTGGTTACACGCATCTGTGTAACCACTTTATCCATATTTTATACTTTGGTTATTTTTGAAAATGTTTGAACATTTGTGCAAATTTGAATATACATATTATTTTTTTGACTCAAATCTTTGCTTCTGGAACTAAATATTTTGAGATGGGGTCGGCGGCCAAATACATATAGGCCTAATTTTGGGCGTCCTCGTATGAAAAGGTTTGAGCACCACTGATATATAGCAACAATAGTTTTTCAGAAAACTGTTAGGATTTAGAAGACATTTGTAGAATCGGCCTCAGGTCTAAATGGGTTAAAACAAAACAAAGTCACTGACGCGTGATTTGGGAACAAACGCTGTGGAATGAGGAGATTTTAGACTGCAGGAGCAGCTCTGCTAACCCCCGTCCCCCGCATCCCTGTGATGATAATGATATAGAATATAGATGATATATAGAATATATTGAGATAATGATTATTCTGGAATTGGTTGCTTTCATTGCTCAGCAGAAAACCATCCGTTTCTTTTCTTTATTATAATGGATTAAGTAACAGCCGTCTGCCAGCCAGCAGATGGATGGATCATGGATGCTATATTGACAATTCTCATCATCACCAAATACCTAGTCTCAGTAGTCTGTACTGTCATATATCTAAGTACTGTACTCGACTATTTCGCCAAAAATTAGAACGGTATATACCACAAACTGTACAGGAAAATAGGGCATGTGAGAACGCCTCTCCTACTGCACAAATGCACATATATATTGTGTTTTTTTTTAGTGACAGTGTCCTGTCACTAACTGCGTGGCATAACATACAGCAAGGCCCACCTATGTACCTTTAAAGCAGGCGTTATTCAGCCAGTGGAGACAGTCGGGGGCGGGGACAGGTTTGGCAACCGGTCCCGTACGTTCCCAAATCACGCGTCACTGACAGCTAGCAGAGTAAGTTAAGGAGACAAAAAGGGTTATGCTTAACCACTTTCACCATGGTGTCCCAAAAAGTTTTGATTATAAAAAAAAAAAATCGCTTATTTGGGGGGATTTTCAATGACTGTCTATCTGCCTGTCTTGTTTTCGGTGTCTATCTGTCTGTCTCGGGTGAGCTCATGTCCCTAATAGTATGGGACAGCTCTGGCAGCACCACATCAGCCAAAGCTGTCAGAGCTGGGGCAAAAATTTGACACAGGTCAGTGTGCTTGCATGCAAAGAGTGTCTGTACTTTAGTTGAGTTTGTATAAGTGGGATGGCACATTAAAGGAATAGTTCACCCCCAAAATGACTTTTTTTCTATCGATTAGTCACCCCATGGAGACTTTATGGATTATCTTTTAGTTTTTGTCGCATTCCTAAGCCAATAATTTGATGACCGGCAGCGGTTCCGGTAGGAGACACAAAGAGTCTCCTTTGTTTCTCCTACCGGAACCGCTGCCTACCGGTCCATTGGTCATCAAATTATTGGCTTAGGAGTGCGACAGAAACAAAAAAATATCCATGAATTCAAGTCTCCATGGGTGACTAATCGATAGAAAAAAAATATTTTTTTGATAACGCATGTGTTGAGGGCACATACTCCATATAGTTGCGTCCATTTCTACTCTCCTGTAGATTGCAGACCCATTAATAGCATACACACACGAACATACACCAGTTTGTTCATGGTTGATGATTAAGAAGTATCTTCAGTGATATTTGAATGGCTGTGATGATAGATTATAGTAGTACTACTTCTACAACATACACATAAAGTACTAAATATATCTACAGTATTGTACATTGGTGTATGTATAAAATATTAAAATAATGATACAAATTATTCAGCAATTAGCTGGAGAAAATGTTTTACAAAAGGTTTAAGGAGAAAGTCAAATAGAACCTTGCTGAAAGCCCCCCAACAAAGTGAACAGAATTTCAATTTCAACATTTATAATGGAATTAAACTGTTTCATTCGAATTGATTTTTACCTCCAGCTGCTATGGTACTGACCTGATGATGTGAATTGTGGAGGAAATGTTTTCGTTAGGCTTTTGTTTTTCCGGTGTGTTATTGAATGAATTGATATGGATGCTTTGGGAGAGAAGAATAGGTGTAGCCCAACTAGAGCTGCAATCTTTGAAGGGAGCATGCCTTAAGGGAGATCTAACCAATCTCCCTTTTCATCTATTGCACACAGAAAAATGGAATGAATCAACTCTGCATTTCTCCTTTTCTTCCTCTTGATCTCTCTCTGGTACATTCTCTCTCTCTCTCTCTCTCTCTCTCTCTCTCTCTCTCTCTCTCTCTCTCTCTCTCTCTCTCTCTCTCTCTCTCTCTCCCTGCTCTTTTCTCTCATTATTTCGTCTCTATTTTCTACTGTAACGAGTGTCTGCCCTGAAGGCGAATCGCAGACTGGAGCCTCAGACATCAAGTCCCATTCGCTGCTACACGGGAGTGTGTCAGCACCAATGAGTCTCAAACGGAGGAGAGTGTCCCTGCACAGAGTGCATGACTCTGTGTGTGTGTGTGTGTGTGTGTGTGTGTGTGTGTGTGTGTGTGTGTGTGTGTGTGTGTGTGTGTGTGTGTGTGTGTGTGTACAGTATCGTCGTTGTTGGGCAGAAACCTTATATGTCCAACACCATTACATTACAGTACATGAATTGAAGAAAAACAATCCTAAATTTCAATGGATCCAGCTCTTGCTAATACTTTTCATTGGTTAAATGTTTATAAAACCCAGAATTAAATGGATAGTTCCACCCCCAAAAATATTTTTTCTATCGATAAGTCACCCCATGCAGACTTGAATTCATGGAAATATTTTTTTTTTTGTCGCATTCCTAAGCCAATAATTTGATCATGACCAGCAAACCGGTAGGCAGCGGTTCCGGTAGGAGACACAAAGGAGACTCTTTGTGTCTCCTATCGGAACCACTGCCGGTCATCAAATTATTGACAAAAAAATATCCATGAACTCAAGTCTCCATGAGGTGACTAATCGATAGGAAAAAAAGTCATTTTGGGGGTGAACTATCCCTTTAACCACTTTCAACCTGGCATTTTTGCTACTTTTGTTCGACACTGTGATATGACAAAGTTCAAAATAGGGCATTCATTCATGAAAAAACATTAAACCTGACAGTGACGATATTACTGTGTGGCTTGGATTCTGGACCCCCTCAAATCACTATTCACTGTGTCACTCTCGGCCAACAACTATACCATGGCATTACACCACCACTGTCTTGTGTAAATGGAGGGGAGAGGGCTGAGAGATAGAGATGAAGAGAGAGAGAGAGCAAAAGAGACAGGTGGTCAAGGTAAGGCGATAGATAAAGAGAATGAAAGTGAGAGTGATTAAAAGAGAGAGGCAGCTAGGGTGCCTGGCGGCTCAGACAATTAGTGCAACAGAACACGCTCCTTGTGAGTCGCAAGGACCCGAGGTTGAATCTGACTCCCTGTAGTGTCTTGCATGTCTCTCTGACCTCAGTTTCTTGTTTTGCACTCTACACTCTACTAGCTTATAGAGGAAAGAATTTGACAAATGTATCTTAATGAGAGAGAAATGAGAGATATGAAGAATATGTAAGATTAATATTAGTCTACAATCGGTGGAGTGAAGAGAGATGTGCCCTTTCCCTGCTATTGGTCACTGTGTGTGTGCGTGTGTGTGTGTGTGTGTGTGTGTGTTATGTGCTTGCGTGCGTGAGAGAGAGAGTTCCCTCCTATTGGTCAGTGTGTGTGTGTGTGTGTGAGAGAGAGAGAGAGAGAGAGAGAGAGAGAGAGAGAGAGAGAGAGAGAGAGAGAGAGAGAGAGAGAGAGAGAGAGAGATCGGTGCACAGCAACAGATACAAGGGCAAAAAACCCATACAGGCATCTGGGTCACCTGCCCACCACAGTGGATAGGGGTTTTGTTTGATTCCTCCACAGTGTTGCCATGGCACTCCAAGTTTTTCATTTGTTTTTATTTTTATTTCAGTTTTCAATTCTAGTTTTCGTTATTTTGCTAGTTTCAGTTAACTATAATAACCCTGACTCCAACGAACCTAATTTCCCATGTTTGTGGGTGGGAATTGCCAGCAGCATTTGCTGTTGCTGCATCCAGGTTACAGGTTTTGTTTACAGGTACATGTTACAGGTTGGCCTGTTCAGCAGGGAGTGGAACTGGAGGGGATAGCGTGTTCCTCCGCATGTTTCCACCTGGTGAAACTGTTGGGTGAAAAGAAGCGCCTGGCGACTCCATGCGTAATGGATTGTCTACTCTACACCCTCCTCAAGATAAACAGTAGGATTTGGCAGTAACAGAGACTATGGCAGAATTGGCAACGACTACATTTGGGGAAGACAACAAGAAAGAAGCACAGATACAGTACAGAGAAATCCAGAGAGCTGAATACAAAAAAGTGATGAAAGCAGAAAGATCAACCTTGAACACCAACCTATTTCCCCCCCCCTGTTCTGGTAAAAGGGGAAAAAAACATTTAAAAAATAAATAAAATATGTTATCTGTGCTGTCGTGGAAGACAACAAAACAGTTGAATAGAAACATGAAATGATAATTATGATCAAAGGCTAAGGGAGCATACATATTTGATGGTCCTCTGTTGCATGGCTCTCAGCATTAAGCCCCCCTGTGATGAATGAAGACAGATGGCTCACTTACAAATGAGAGAAGAACAGACAAAAGATAACATCAAAAAGAGAACATCGGAGGAGAAAAATGGAAAAATACGAGTGGAATGAGTGGTAAAGAGATGAAGATAACAAGACTGGGTCAAAATCCTATAAGGCTGGACCTTGTATGGACAATGTGTCCATATAATATATTTGAAAATATTAAAATAAATAAATAAATACAGTGCAAGAGCATATTTTCAGATGTTGTAAATTGTCTAATCAATAAATTATGTCAGGGGATGGATGTCTGCCTATTTTTGTAATGATCAAGTTGAAAATTGATAAATAATTCAACAAAATGTAAATATAAAATATATTGTATAATCTGACCAACAGGTTTTTCATACGCCTCTAGGTTAGGCTTTGTGCTCTTTTACTTTTGTGTGACTTACTCTCTAAGAAAGGTGTTCATACATGCTGTGAGAGGAATGTTGACCTAATATCAATATGTGTTGTTGTTGAGGCTATTATTATAATTCAAAGTAAAACCCTTGTTTTTTGTATGGAGAACAGATCTATATGAGCTGTTTTGTGTTCCATATATCGTGATATGACGTAGTGCCGGCCACACTATTTCTACTTGTATTGGATGGTTGGAAAATAATGCCAGCGGGACAAAGGAATAACCTGACTTCGCCAGATGGGGGCGGTATTGACTTCACAATACAGACTCCATCTGGACTCGCTCAGACAGTAGAGCTGCCCTCACAGCTGCGTGTTCGAACCAATCAGCGGCTGCTAGGGGCGGGATCATCCAATCACCTGCCCAGTAGCTTGAAAGAAAAGGGACCGCCCCTTCATCGATTGTGCTACTGAGGTCCCAGATGGAAGTAGCCTGTAAAACAAATGTGACGCAAGCTTCTTCCATCTGGCAGAGTCAGGTTAACAAAGGATGTGTGCACACTGACATTACAAGCTGACGTAAAGGTAAAGAAGTTTTACCTGCCTATTTTGAACGTCTCCGGCACACGGACATTGGTGTGTGTGTGTGTGTGTGTGTGTGTGTGTGTGTGTGTGTGTGTGTGTGTGTGTGTGTGTGTGTGTGTGTGTGTGTGTGTGTGTGTGTGTGTGTGTGTGTGTGTGTGTGTGCGTATGTGCAAATACACAAACAAATCTGTTGGCTAGGTGGTCGGCCAGGGTTCTGTTTCTGTACCCTGGTTTCATGCCCAGAGTGGCTTTTACAATAGTGAATTAACACACACACACACACACACACACACACACACACACACACACACACACACCCACACACACACACACACACACACACACACACACACACACACACACACACACACACACACACACACACACACACACGGGCGTAAGCAAAAATACAATGACGGGGGACTGGAGAGTAGGTGCATGCGTGCGTGTGTGTGTTTTATTGTTGTGTCTGTGGTTTCATCTCCTTAGTCATTATTCTATTCAGTCTCCCTCCAAACATTCTATTCAGCTATCCATTCTGTACAAGAATCCAGTCAGTCAGAACTAATACCCAAACAGGACTTAAATCAGCACAGTGCCAAATAGATTGCGTTTGTTGTTCCCTTTGCATTTTGATTTTGCTTTGTTTGCAGGAATTCTATGTAAAAGACAATTTGTTTTCATAAATATGCCCTGTAAAACAAAAGAAAACTAGAAAAAGTGCTCCTCGGAGCACAGGTCTCCGCCAGGTCAGGTAAGTTATTGTGGCCTCCTGGTGGCGCTATAATAGGCCAATTTGAAAAGGGTGGCATTTCTTCCTCGGCCTAGTGGGAATGTGCGTGCAAATTTTCACGGAAATCGCACGCCGCGTTCATGATTTCAGACATTTTGTTCAAAACGGACCAATCCTGCAAACTTTGGAAGTCAACCTTAGTCAATCAGGATGGAATATGAAATATCGGACAGATGCGTCTTGATCACATGACTATAGAGATACTGTGTACCGATTTGTGTGATGTTTGGATAAAATCTGAAGGATTAATATCCAAAAATGTATTTGACATAAGTCGGCCTCCTGGTGGCGCTGTAAAAAGCAGATGTGAAAAATGCAGTGCAGATGTTTTTCCTTGGCCTCTAGGGAGTAGGCGTGCAAAGTTTCACGCAGATCGGTGCAGTTATAGTTAAAAATGCAAATCGGCCTGTTATAGCGCCACCATGAGGCTGATGTGAAAAGTTTTAAGTGGCATTTCTCTCTCGGCCTAGTGGGAATGTGCGTGTGCAATTTTATGCAAATGGCAAGCTGCGTTCATGATTTGAGGCAGTTTGTTCAAAATGGACCAATCCTGCAAACTTTGGATGGTAACCTTAGCCAATGAGGATGGAATATGGGAAATCGGACAGATCAGGGTTGATCACATGACTATAGAGATACTGTGTACTGATTTGCATGAGGTTTGGTTAAAAACTGTAGGAGTAATGGGAAAAAATGGGTTTTGCACAAATCGGCCTCCTGGTGGCGCTATAACAGGCCCATGTGAAAAATTTGAGGCAGAGGTTCTGAATTGGCATCCAGGGAGTGTGTGTGCACAGTTTTGCAGCGACCAGGCCAACGGTGCCGGAGATTTGGTGGTAACACACAGACAGGACACACGGACGGACACACGGACACACGGACGGACAGGGGCGAAAACATACTCTCTCGCCATGCCTTTCGGCCTGGCGGAGACAATAACCCCAGATTGAAATAAGCCCCCAGAAAATATGATGACTTGAGCCATACTGTTTGAAGAAAGTTGGTTGATAAATGGACCCGTTTCACAGCAGCCACTTTGATGGTTAACCACTTAAGCCCAATATACTTGGTTATTAAGCCTGCAACGATACGTGTATTCGTATTGAGCTGTTCGATACGAGGGTCTCGGTTCGGTACTCGCTAAGAACCGAACCATATCAATATATACAGTTTTTTTTTTTTTTTATCGACTTCAGATGATGCACTCTGTGCTCAACTTTACTAGTCTCAATGGATCTGCGCTCAACTATGCAACCTAGACCAACCTAGAGTTGCCTGGTCCTCACCCCGCTCCCCCCACACAGAGTAAACAAACAAAAAAAGTCACGCCGAAAGAGAAGACACGCTGAATGTTAACCTGTTGCAATAATGGCTAATGCCACAGAGAGACCAGAAATAGAAGACCCTCCACTATCCAGCAGATCTGCCGTTTGGAGCCACTTTGGTTTTCCAGTTAATTATGACCGGGATGGCAAAAGAGTCGTGGATACAAAGACTACGGTATGTCGCAAGTGTTTCACGACGATAAAGTACGCCAGTGGAAATACTAGAAATATGTCAACTCATTTACGCAGACATCACCCTGATGTGACAATAGGGGGAACTAGACAAAAACAAGGGCAACAGACCCTACAAGTACAAACATTGCCTGGAGTCCCCAGGAAAATAGCAGATCTACAAGCTGAGTTTGTAGATTGGTTATTTTGTATTCTATAGTTAAAATGGTTAAACTGATTTTGATGCCATATTGACTAATGTTTCTGGGGAACCCCTGGAACCCCCTCAAGGACCCCCTGTCCTGCCTTAGAATATGGGTATTGTTCAATGTTAAAACAAAATGCTGAATAAATTACACATTTTGGGGAAAAATATTGTATTGAACCGAACCGTGAATTTTGGGAACCGTTGCAGGCTTATTGGTTAATGAATAGCTAAACTAGCAGATCTACAAGCTCACAATGCGATGTGGCGTGTTGTGAGCTTGCAGATCTGCTATTTTTGCCAGGTTGAAAGTGGACAAACACAGCTGAAGGTAATACGGTTAATTACACGGCTTGATTGAATGGATTGAATGGAAGCCATTGTTCTTCCATTAATAAAAATGTAATTAAAAAGTTTGAAATCTTATTTGAAACGACCAAACCTGACAACAGTACAGATGATGTCACTGGTAGGCAGGTTTCTGAACTGTCCACAGCCCTTCTCTGAGACACAAAACTGACGAAAATCTGAGTCACCGAGTAGACAAAAATTGTACCATATTATAATGAGTATTATATGAAGATAGGTTGAAAATGGGTGAAGTGGTCCTAATAATCTGTTCATTCTCAACACCGACAACTGTAGAATCTAATTCATACTATTTTCTTTCTCAATCAATACAATTATTTTGGTTGTGATATTTTGTGTCAAATCATTATTTCATTACTAAGTAGCTGTGTAATAAGCAGGGTAATGAAGAACAAGGTGGTCATTATTGAGAAATAAACCCCTTCAGAGTTATTTTAAGACCCCTCCACGAGCATCACCTGTTGGGGTTTATCTCTCAATAATGACTGCCTCGCTGTTCATAATCCCTAACTTGTGGGAGTGTTTCATTTGATTTTCTGTATGCAAGCATGAAGTTAACTGTACAGGAGTCCTGTGATGTGAGATGTCCTTGAGCCTGCCACGTCATTTACCTGCTGAAAAGACATGCTATAGTGTGCTATGTGTAGCTGTCACATATTGTTACTGCTTATATCAAGTGTTCAATCAATTTGTGAAAAACACAAAACAATCCTATTATTCAAACTGCAAACTAGCAAGTAAATGGGGTCACAGAGTTTCAACATCACCATTGTGAACTTTCATTTCAAAGAATGAAACATTTTCACATGAATACGCCGTTAATATATTGGTTTGCAGCAAGACATTGCAATGGCTCCGGGCCTGGGAACCTAGTTCTTCCTGGCTGTTAAATGTGTCAGTAGTGTGTCTGTGGAAGAGTGTGACAGTAAGGTGTGTATGTCAGAGAGTTGGTCTGTGAGTGGGTGTGGTTACTTCCAGGTGCTGCCTATGGCGTTGTACTGCTCAAGTGTCCTTGAGCAAAGCACTGTCTGAAGTTGAACCCTTTGAGTTGCTCTTGACAAGCAGGTTGGTGCCTTGGACTGTGAATGGGCGAATGTGAGGCCTGCATTATAAATCACTTTGAATGGTCACTAGAAAAAACTTGTAAAAGCGCTATACAAATGCAAAGACCATTCAAAGTTTAAAAGTGATCAAATTACTTTGGACTGTAGCTTCTTAGCTACATTTGGACAAAAACTTCCAAGTCATTTAAGAAACGTAGCAGGGTTGGAAATATTGAAATGTGCCCATAGTAACCAGCTCTTTGGGGGCTGTAGACAATAGTGCTACTGGTCATTATCTGTCTCAGACATTATGTCAAAAAATTAGTATGCCGATCATGTTTTGAGCAAATACCAAAATGCTACCCTTTACACTGACAGTCATTACACATTTATTATACATCATCACCATTCCACGTTGATGGGACGACCAGAGGTTCAGTTCTGAGCAGAATCCCTTTACTGCTTGAACCACATCCACTTCACAAAAATGCCATGACATTGATTCCATCTAAAAAATGTTCTATTTTAGTTAAACTCACTGACGATTATGACCAAATAGCTCTATCCCCTCTCCTTCATCACTTTTTAAATCAGGACAGTTCTTCATATTGAGTTCAGCCAAAGCCTATTAAGTCCTGATCAAAGTCCCTGGGATAGAGTGACTACAGCTCAATCCATCCCCAACCAAAACCACCTGCACCAAGTCAATCCCTGGACAATGACTCCAGTTAATCCTCTTCCATTCTATGTAGATGGAGACAAAAAGCAAGACTGAGTCCCTGTAGCAGGGCACCAGTGGTTCCCAAATGTATAAATGTTCCCCGTATATTGTGATAACCACACATTATTATTGCAACATAGCACTAAAAAGTAACTAATTATTTTAGAATTCACTATATCAGTACTCTTTTCCAAATTCTATACTTTATTATATAGTTTAACCACATTCAAACAACCAGGTGTCCCTATTTTGGGCATGTAATTATTATCCCCCCCCCAACAAAAAACTAAAACAAAAATCTACAAGCTCACAGCACAGCTCACAGCACAGCGCAAAGCATCTTGTTGTGAGCTTGTAGATCCATCATTTTCACTGTGAATGCAGGTGTGCCTGGAGCTTTTGAAAACCACTGACCTACAGTAAAAACACCTATTCCATGTTAAACAACCAATTTCCAGACATAGATAGAATCTAAGTCAGTGCTATTGCCAGACTATATTAATACCATTCTTTCTTCCGCTCTCATGGCCACATTCAGACCTGAACCTATAAGCATTCAATCGAGATCATTTAATGAGGTCTTGGCGTGATGGATTTATTTCTGTGCCCATCACATGCTTTCTGTAGTACAGCATTTAGTCTGGCATGTTGAAAATAAATGGAGGTGGATTGAAAGATAATGGTAGATAGAAAAGACAAATTGGATACGTTGGTACAGAGAAGCAGAGAGAAGGGCAGTGTGATGAAGGCAATAGCAGCAATGTCATAGGAGGCTCATTTGTAGCGGCTGCAGTAATAGGCAGCAATTTCCTCTGGTGATGACATGAGGGGAAAAAATAAGGATGAGGATGGAGCAAAATAAAGGCTGATGAGTGCAAAGAGGGAGGATTTTGTCGTCAATAGAAAAGATGAAAAGGAAATGAAGGAGTGGGTTATATGAATTATGTTTTTCAAAATGTTGGGTGTGTGAAAAAGTACTCAATTATTTTACTTAAGTAAAAGTATCAATACCCTATTGTAGAAATAGTCTGTTACAAGTACAAGTTCAGTATTCAAATTTTTGTTGAGAGTAAAAGTACAAAAGTATTGGCACCAAAATATACCAAGGGTAAAAGGGCTCATTATGCAAAAGTCTACAAGCTCACAACGCGTTGTGAGCTTGTAGATCGGCTATTTTCAAATTGCCATATAGGTCTGAAGTGGTTTTGTGATAATAATCAAAATCTACAAAGTAACTAGTAACTAAAGTAAAAGTACAATATTTGCGTTTGAGATGTAGTAGAGTAGAATTAAATTGGAACGTACTCTATCAAAGTAAAAATACCTTAAAATTGTACTTAAGTACAGTACTTGAGTACATGTACTTGGTTACTTTACAGTATCAAAAAGGACTGAAGTAATATCTGTGAAAATGTTTAATAATTTTATACTGTAGCCATTCACGTGTCTTAAAAATGACATGTTACACTACACGGTAAGCACAGGGCTGAACTAGCAAAATCCACATCAATTGATATCATAATGGAACTAACAAAGTTAGATTGTTGTTTATAAAGTCACCTTGCTAAACTAATGGCCTATGTAATTTTTGTTAAAGTTTTTCAGGGGAAAAAAAACCTGATCCAAAACAAAACTATATGATATTTCTTAATCATTTCACCCAAAATGGTTATAAAAAATTATGACTATTAAAATAAAAATAACACTGTCTGTCAGTTATGTAACATGACATTAATGGCCTAAATCAGTAAATAATCTCACACTTTTTTGGCCTAGGGAGTTAGGCCATTATACTAAAAGGGGAGGGAACAGCATGATCCTTTTCAATTAGGAGATGGGCAATTTTACCAGAGGTGGCCAGTGTCATGAGGAGCTGACTTAATGATGACTTAGGCCATTAGTTTAGCAAGGTGATGATACCATGAAAGCTAGGCCATGATTGAACTGAAAGCTTAGCTCAACCCTTTACTTGTCATTTACCACTGTTGACTGCTAATCAATACAGGATTTGCTCACGTATAAGTAGAGGGACAAAATTCAATGATTAGCCTATAAACTACCAGCTAAAGTAACTGGTTGTCACAAAGTGTCATTCCTTCACATTTTCTGAGAATGTGAATGATCCAAAATGTTGATATTTTTTCCAATCTCATGTTTCTGGTAGCCACATTAGTCATGTCATGTCATGTCATGTCATGTCATGTCATGTCATGTCATGTCATGTCATGTCATGTCATGTCATGTCCACACATGGCAGTCCTACCATACTCACATTTGTTTGGCATTTTGTACATTGTATTTTATGTTAATTTGTTTAAAATATTAATATTCTGTCAATATTTGATCAATTGTTCGATTTTGGAGCCTGACAGGACAAAGGGTAAGATTGTTTATACATTTTCATCAACTGAATCTTCAAATAATATTAATAATCAACACTGAGAATTTCAATCAATTGAGCTTGTATAGAAGAACTAGAGAAACCTTATGTCTTTAACTGTTCTGCATCACACAGCACCATATTTTACAATTGTCTTGTGAACCATTATTGACCCGAGATGTCCATCATTGTATTTATTAACAATATACTACTACGACTACTACTACTATTGTGTAGAATTGTGACCACATGGCACCTATCGCACGGCCTCTTTTTCTTTCCCTGCATTTATTTTTGGGGAATTTCTTATTATTCCTGCCTGATTGATTGTTGTTTCCTTTGTTAAATGTGGGCTTGTAAAGTCCTTGACTGTTACAGTGATTAACGGATATGCAAATACATTTGAGTTGAGTTGATTACCTGCTGATGGCCGAGCTCAGCTCATCCAGACGCCGTGTGTCCGTGGAGGTGGTGTTGTCCAGCTTGGACAGGCTATCCATCCTCTTTAGAATCACCTCCAGCATGTCGCTGATTTTCCTCAGTACCCCTCGTGACTCCACACTGGCCAGCACTGAGACAGACACAAGGGTAAACAGACCAACGATTAAGGATACAAGGGATGGAATAATAGCACATGACAACCTACCCAAGTAGAATGTGTGTACATACAAGCCAGCTGCCGGGCAGTTTTGTCTCGTTTTGTCCAACCTGACAACCTCTCACTTTAAAAGAGCAGACAGTAAAATGTGTTGTCATTGTGTGAAAATGTCTGACCCTTTGTCAAGGTCCTGCTTTTGTCCAGGCCAGAAAATCAGCCAAAAATATTTGAGTATGCTCTTACGTTCATATTCTTTGATATTATTTAGAGAATGTCACCGAGCCCTATGAAAATCCAGGAAGAGGAAACAATTATGTTGACTTGTTGAGGTTTCCATACTCTGTTGCTCTCATTTAATGCCTCTCTCTCTCTCTCTCTCTCTCTCTCTCTCTCTCTCTCTCTCTCTCTCTCTCTCTCTCTCTCTCTCTCTCTCTCTCTCTCTCTCTCTCTCTCTCTCTCTCTCTCTCTCTCTCTCTCTCTCTCTCTCTCTCTCTCTCTCTCTCTCTCTCTCTCTCTCTCTCTCTCTCTCTCAGAAGGAAACAATTACTTGTATCAAACACTATTTCCCTCACCTAGAACTTTGTGTACACAGCACAGGGAGCATAGTGAATAAAAGAGGCATGTTTAGTACGTGCTGGGCGTACTCAAAACATCACACATAATGGAAAATGGCTGCAGTGGCCATTTGGCTCGTAAAGTCATTTGTTCCCATAATGCCAGGATCAGACTACACAATTGTTTTGTCTTTCACAATGATTATGCGATTAAAGTGCAATAAATTCTTGCTGTGTCTTGGTCGGGAGACTGGCAACACTTAAATAGAGACAGAGAGAAGGAGAGAGAGGGGAATAGAGAAAACAAGACATCACACACTGATCCTCATGAAGAGAACTTCATTACACAGCAAAAGACAGCATTGTACACTCTCAGTGTCAGAGTTAAATTAACACTGAGGAAAGGAAAGGAATCTGGTGACCCCAGATAGCAAAATATGGGTGAATCAACGTTGAAAAATAGTCGGCCATAACGGTTGACTCAACGTTCAATCTCAACGTTGAAACTGTACTGAAATCACAACGCCATTATTATTTGATTCAACGTTGGGTTTCAACCACTAACTAACACTATATCAACGTTGATTCAACCATCATCTAAATGGTATTCTGCATGCTGATTTTAGTTGATTTTATGTTGAATCAACGTTATGACTCAATATTGATTCAACCATCATCTAAATGGTAATCTGCATGCACATTTTAGTTGATTTAATGTTGAATCAACATTAGGAATCAACATTGATTCAACCATCATCTAAATGGTAATCTGCATGCACATTTTAGTTGATTTTATGTTGAATCAACATCAGGAATCGAACACTGATTTAATTTATTAATTGGATTATACTGAATCATATTAGGAATCAATATTGATCCTGATCATCCAACAACCTAATGGTAATCTGCATGTACATTTTAAATTATGTATGCTGATATACTGTAAGGCTACATCTTGTTCAAAATTACCTTACATTTCCCAAAATGTGAAAATATAAAAATAAAGACAGACAATATGATTTGAATCTTCACATTTATTGAACCAAGGCATTTAGACCTGCGTTGAACTGCTTTAACCATTGTTTTTATGCTTTAACAGATGAAATATAGAACATATACAAGATTGTAGATCTGCTATTTATGAAAGAAATCGTGAAAATGTCTGCAAGCATTTGGATATTTTGACCCGATTCTGTGAATGTCTTCTAAATGATAGATCTGCTATTTTTGAAAACATTTGTTCAAATCTTTGAATATATATTTTTCAAAGGAAACTTTTGTAACTGAAATCTGTTTCTGGGGGTCCCTGGAAAGATATTTTTCTAGGTGGGGGTCTGCGTCCAAATACATGTGATTTTGGGGGTCCTTGACATGGAAAAATTTGAGAACCACAGATTTGGAAGAAGTATTTAGAAGACAGAATCGGGGACAAAATATTAATTTTCACGATTTTTTTTGGGTTGTTTTTTATAAAAAGAAAAGAAAAAAAGGTCCAAGTTCAAACGCAAAACGCTGTCCCGGTCTAGATGGGTTAAAGAAAAGAAAAAATGGTTGAAGTTCAAACGCAAAACGCTGTCCCGGTTGTAATGGGTTAATCCCTTCAGGGAGGGAGGGAACCTGCAGAGGTGCCACCTGCATCCAGATCCGGTCCCTGCTGCTCCAGAGCATTCCTCGGGATGCCTCCCTGACGGCCAGGCGCAAACTGCAGCCAAGACTTGACCGTCTTTTCATAGTTCAACTGGGTTAATTTTCGGTCCGATCGTTGAGCAGCAGCTGAAAGATAAGATAACAAGAAAGCACATGGGATTTAAACACTCAATTTTGTATACATATAAAACACAAAGACACTTAATCTGCAGCAGCCAGTGCGGGTTGGCTAAAAGACTGGACTGGAATTTGAAATGAGCATCTAAAGCATTGCATACACTTTCACCAGCACCTGACTCCAACCTAAACTTTTTTTAAATATTAATTTAGGAAATTGTGCTCAACTAGTCAACAGGAGATTCTGGTTAAATCAGTCTAAATGCACACATCCGAGTTGAAATCTGAGTTGAAATCTGATTTGAAACCACCTCCAGAGGTGGTTCGAAATCAGATTTAACTCGCACATACAGCACAATAGGCAGGTCGCACTCTGGAGCCCTGTGCCTGCCACAGTCTGTGTAGACAGAGTTTACAGCTGATCAACTGGTTATGAGGGGAGGGGAGGGGCCCTTGGCAGCCTCCTTGCTCTCTGCAAATTTTACTTGGAGGCTATTTATTCCGAATGTATCATATTTTTAAGTTTAATTGTTATAGCACGCCCGTCCCCCGAAATAAAAGCCCTAAAAACACAACACAGTAAGACAGACATGTGTATACATTGTCACAAGATACCCCAAGATATATATCTATACAGGCATGCAAACAGCCCGAGGTGAAAAAGGTGACAACATGTTGTCTTCTTTCAGGTCAGGTGTCACACAATTGCCCTATTTGAGTTCAAAAAGGTGACTGTAGCTGAAAAGTGACACTTTTGCATGTCTGTATACAGGTGGACTATAGGTGGTCTATGGGTGGTATACGGGTGGTATACAGGTGGTATACAGGTGGTATACAGGTGGTCTATAGGTGGTCTCTAGGTGGTATACAGGTGGTCTATAGGTGGTCTATGGGTGGTATACGGGTGGCATACAGGTGGACTATAGGTGGTCTCTAGGTGGTCTCTAGGTGGTATACAGGTGGTCTATAGGTGGTCTACAGGTGGTCTCTAGGTGGTATACGGGTGGTCTATAGGTGGTATACAGGTGGTATACAGGTGGTCTACAGGTGGTATACAGGTGGACTATAGGTGGTCTATGGGTGGTCTATGGGTGGTGTATGGGTGGTATACAGGTGGTATACAGGTGGTCTCTAGGTGGTCTCTAGGTGGTCTCTGGGTGGTATACGGGTGGTCTATGGGTGGTATACGGGTGGTATACGGGTGGTCTATGGGTGGTCTCTGGGTGGTCTATGGGTGGTATATGGGTGGTCTATGGGTGGTCTATGGGTGGTCTCTAGGTGGTATACGGGTGGTCTACGGGTGGTCTCTAGGTGGTCTATGGGTGGTCTCTAGGTGGTATACAGGTGGTATACGGGTGGTATACAGGTGGACTCTAGGTGGTCTCTAGGTGGACTCTAGGTGGTATACAGGTGGTCTCTAGGTGGTATACGGGTGGACTATAGGTGGTCTCTAGGTGGTATACGGGTGGACTATAGGTGGTCTCTAGGTGGTCTCGAGGTGGTCTATGGGTGGTATACGGGTGGTCTATAGGTGGTATACAGGTGGACTATAGGCGGTATACGGGTGGTCTATAGTTGGTATACAGGTGGTCTATAGGTGGTATACAGGTGGTCTATAGGTGGTATACAGGTGGTATACAGGTGGTATACAGGTGGTATACAGGTGGTCTCTAGGTGGTATACAGGTGGTCTCTAGGTGGTATACAGGTGGTATACAGGTGGTCTCTAGGTGGTCTATGGGTGGTCTCTAGGTGGTATACAGGTGGTATACAGGTGGTCTATAGGTGGACTCTAGGTGGTCTCTAGGTGGTCTCTAGGTGGTCTCTAGGTGGTCTACAGGTGGTATACGGGTGGTATACGGGTGGTCTATGGGTGGTATACAGGTGGTCTCTAGGTGGTCTATGGGTGGTATACAGGTGGTCTCTAGGTGGTATACAGGTGGTCTCTAGGTGGTCTATGGGTGGTATACAGGTGGTATACGGGTGGTATACAGGTGGTCTATAGGTGGACTCTAGGTGGTCTCTAGGTGGACTCTAGGTGGTCTCTAGGTGGTCTACAGGTGGTCTCTAGGTGGTATACGGGTGGTATACGGGTGGTCTATAGGTGGTCTCTAGGTGGTCTCTAGGTGGTCTATGGGTGGTCTATGGGTGGTCTATGGGTGGTATACAGGTGGTCTATAGGTGGTATACAGGTGGTCTATAGGTGGTATACAGGTGGTCTATAGGTGGTCTATGGGTGGTATACAGGTGGACTATAGGTGGTCTCTAGGTGGTATACAGGTGGTCTCTAGGTGGTATACGGGTGGACTATAGGTGGTCTCTAGGTGGTATACGGGTGGACTATAGGTGGTCTCTAGGTGGTCTATGGGTGGTATACGGGTGGTCTATAGGTGGTATACAGGTGGACTATAGGTGGTATACGGGTGGACTATAGGTGGTCTCTAGGTGGTATACGGGTGGACTATAGGTGGTCTCGAGGTGGTCTATGGGTGGTATACGGGTGGTCTCTAGGTGGTATACAGGTGGACTATAGGTGGTATACGGGTGGTCTATAGGTGGTATACAGGTGGTCTATAGGTGGTATACAGGTGGTCTATAGGTGGTATACAGGTGGTATACAGGTGGTCTATAGGTGGTATACAGGTGGTCTCTAGGTGGTATACAGGTGGTATACAGGTGGTATACAGGTGGTCTCTAGGTGGTCTATGGGTGGTATACGGGTGGTCTATGGGTGGTATACAGGTGGTATACGGGTGGTATACAGGTGGTCTATAGGTGGACTCTAGGTGGTCTCTAGGTGGACTCTAGGTGGTCTCTAGGTGGTCTACGGGTGGTCTACGGGTGGTATACGGGTGGTCTATAGGTGGTCTCTAGGTGGTCTCTAGGTGGTCTATGGGTGGTATACAGGTGGTCTATAGGTGGTATACAGGTGGTATATAGGTGGTCTATGGGTGGTATACGGGTGGTATACAGGTGGACTATAGGTGGTCTCTAGGTGGTATACAGGTGGTCTCTAGGTGGTATACGGGTGGACTATAGGTGGTCTATGGGTGGTATACGGGTGGTCTCTAGGTGGTATACAGGTGGACTATAGGTGGTATACGGGTGGTCTATAGGTGGTATACAGGTGGTCTATAGGTGGTATACAGGTGGTCTATAGGTGGTATACAGGTGGTATACAGGTGGTCTATAGGTGGTATACAGGTGGTCTCTAGGTGGTATACAGGTGGTATACAGGTGGTCTATAGGTGGTATACAGGTGGTCTCTAGGTGGTCTATGGGTGGTATACGGGTGGTCTATGGGTGGTATACAGGTGGTATACAGGTGGTCTATAGGTGGACTCTAGGTGGTCTCTAGGTGGACTCTAGGTGGTCTCTAGGTGGTCTACGGGTGGTCTACGGGTGGTATACGGGTGGTATACAGGTGGTCTATAGGTGGTCTCTAGGTGGTCTCTAGGTGGTCTATGGGTGGTATACAGGTGGTCTATAGGTGGTATACAGGTGGTATACAGGTGGTCTATAGGTGGTCTATAGGTGGTCTATGGGTGGTATACGGGTGGTATACAGGTGGACTATAGGTGGTCTCTAGGTGGTATACAGGTGGTCTCTAGGTGGTATACGGGTGGACTATAGGTGGTCTCTAGGTGGTATACGGGTGGACTATAGGTGGTCTCTAGGTGGTCTATGGGTGGTATACGGGTGGTATACAGGTGGTCTATAGGTGGTACACAGGTGGACTATAGGTGGTATACGGGTGGTCTATAGGTGGTATACAGGTGGTATACAGGTGGTCTATAGGTGGTCTATGGGTGGTATACGGGTGGTATACAGGTGGTATACAGGTGGACTAAAGGTGGTCTCTAGGTGGTATACAGGTGGTCTCTAGGTGGTATACGGGTGGACTATAGGTGGTCTCTAGGTGGTATACAGGTGGTCTCTAGGTGGTATACGGGTGGACTATAGGTGGTCTCTAGGTGGTATACGGGTGGACTATAGGTGGTCTCTAGGTGGTATACAGGTGGTCTCTAGGTGGTATACGGGTGGACTATAGGTGGTCTCTAGGTGGTATACGGGTGGACTATAGGTGGTCTCTAGGTGGTCTATGGGTGGTATACGGGTGGTATACAGGTGGTCTATAGGTGGTATACAGGTGGACTATAGGTGGTATACGGGTGGTATACAGGTGGTATACAGGTGGTCTATAGGTGGTCTATGGGTGGTATACGGGTGGTATACAGGTGGTATACAGGTGGACTATAGGTGGTCTCTAGGTGGTATACAGGTGGTCTCTAGGTGGTCTCTAGGTGGTGTACGGGTGGTCTATAGGTGGTATACAGGTGGTATACGGGTGGTATACAGGTGGTGGTATACAGGTGGTCTAGAGGTGGTATACAGGTGGACTATAGGTGGTCTATAGGTGGACTATAGGTGGTCTATAGGTGGTCTATGGGTGGTCTACGGGTGGTCTACAGGTGGTCTATGGGTGGTCTACGGGTGGTATACGGGTGGTATACGGGTGGTATACAGGTGGTCTACAGGTGGTCTATAGGTGGTCTATGGGTGGTATACAGGTGGTCTACAGGTGGTATACAGGTGGTCTCTAGGTGGTCTCTAGGTGGTCTCTAGGTGGTATACGGGTGGTCTATGGGTGGTATACAGGTGGTCTATGGGTGGTCTCTAGGTGGTATACAGGTGGTATACGGGTGGTATCTGTCCTTTGCATAATCCTGCAAGGTCATCAAGGCTAGGAGGGCAAGTGCTACGGGCTGAGGTGGAGTCTGAAGAGGTGAGTCTATGGGTGGTATACAGGTGGTATACAGGTGGTCTCTAGGTGGTCTCTAGGTGGTCTCTAGGTGGTATACGGGTGGACTATAGGTGGTCTCTAGGTGGTCTATGGGTGGTATACGGGTGGTCTATAGGTGGTATACAGGTGGTATACGGGTGGTATACAGGTGGTCTCTAGGTGGTATACGGGTGGACTATAGGTGGTCTCTAGGTGGTCTATGGGTGGTATACGGGTGGTCTATAGGTGGTATACAGGTGGACTATAGGTGGTATACAGGTGGTATACAGGTGGTCTATAGGTGGTCTATGGGTGGTATACAGGTGGTATACACAGGCATGCAAACAGCCCGAGGTGAAATAGGTGACAACATGTTGTTTTCTTTCGGGTCAGGTGTCACACAATTGCCCTATTTGAGTTCAAAAAGGTGACTGTAGCTGAAAAGTGACACTTTTGCATGTCTGTCTATAAGTGGTTACCAACTCCACTGACTGGCCATCTATAACACTACTCTGAGGAACTAGTGGTGTGACAAATACTTACTGAACAGTGCCTCTTCGCCTCATCCAGTTTGTTCTTCCCCTCTGGGATGACACCATGCTTTCCGTATACGACGGCATTGCGGCACTCCTCATGGGTGAAGAACACCTCGAACAAGGCGTGGAATAGCCTCTTGCAGTCCTTCCTGGCACGCTGGTGTATGGCTGCCAGCTGCACAGATGAAATCATCTGTCCACAGCCTGTGAATAGAGAGCGAGCAATTAACAAACTGCATTTTAAGACATCAGCTACATTGACCCCTTTCTGCGCTCAGTGCACCATGAAAACAGACAACTGTGACCTTCTGAAAACTTCACTATCTAGTTGCAGCTCACAACACGGATCACTCGCTACCAAGAACGTCAGGTTCAGTGTGAAATGTATGGCAAACGTATACATCCATACCTGGATATAGCTCCTGCTGCCCGAGACTGGACACTCCAGACTCTAGGTCACCGACCAGGGTGATAAAGCCCTTCAGTGCGTCTAGTTTCTCAGAGCCTAGAACAAAGACAAAAAAATCTGAGTCTACTGAGTGTATTTGTAAAACAATAAGATTGAGTACTGTTCTACAAAGCTCTACAGTATATTCTGATAGCAGTCATTGATGAGTATTTGTTCAGTAGCAGGGGTCGATCTCCCCAGCTCTTCAGTAAACAGAAAACAAAATGAGTGCAATAAATCAATGGTTATTATAACCGTAACAATCAAAATTAAAGTGTCTGCATTAAATTGATGGTTATTCAAAGCTAAACAATCAAAGTGCCTGCATTAATCCAGTGGTTATTCTAATCTTAACAATCACTAACTCCATCAGTTTTTGAGAGATTGTATTTTGGGTTTTAGGGATTTATGTCCAAGTGAGAGAAGAACTCTTTGAATAAAATCAAAGGTGTTCTTCATTGATTTGGGGTACTCCAAATTCAGTGCGTAAATCAGTCCAAACAGTAGGCAGATGGCATGTGGGAGACTTTGAAGGTCATCACTGTTGTACCTTCCAAGACGATGCATGATAGTGAAGAGTCCAAGTGCAGTGAGTGAGGAGAAGCCGGGCTGTCTTCAGGAACCACGGTCAGGATCCCAATGGAGAGGTGGGACATGTCTGGAAGGTCATCGGTGTCCTAACAACCACAATTACATGTCAAATGTCGCCTTTTTATATGGTAGAAAACACAATACACACCCACTAAGGGGAAGTAAAATTCTGGAATGACTATATTCAATAGAAAGAACAGACTGTAAATACTGTACACGCATAAATAATTAACAGATCAATTAATGATTTAAGTACATCTAGACAGCTGTAAACATTCTGTCTGCTTGAAAGTAGAGTTGTTATCCCAAGATCTATTATGACCAGATAGTGTATCACGTTGTTAAACATAGCCATGTCCTGAACTAAACAGTTGTCATGTTGGCACCATTTTCAAATAGTATAGCAAACTTATTTACCAAGAGTATCAGTGAAGTGTTGATGTTGTTTGAAGAGAAACAGTCTAACATTGATGTGTTAGACTGCAGACTAGCAAGGCAAGGTGGAGGGAACAGTGGAAAGCAGCAGAACCATCTAGGCTTCACAACTACATCGAGGATCCCACAGATGTCCCTGGCCAGCACCTGCCCCGTAAGCAGTGGACAACCCTCAACCGCCTGAGGACAAGCGTGGGACGCTTCGGTGAAGCAATGCAACAGTGGGGCCTCTCGGACAGTGCCCACTGTGAACCTGGAGACCCCCTAAAGACTGTGGAACACATCATGACCAGCTGCCCGAAACACCGCCCACCACATGGCGACCTAGGCCTGATGAACCTGGATGACGAGACGCTGGACTGGCTTGCTGCAACGGAGCTGAGGATCTGATGACATACGCAAGAAGAAGAAGATTGATGTGTTAGACTTTAATTAATTAGTTATAGGAAATATTAGTAGATCCCCTCATAAAGACAAGTGAAGGTGTACAGATACCTGTGTCTATAGATAAATGACATTTGTTTTATCATTTAGTTTTTGAAAGCATAGTGGGAGAATGCCATTAAATGCAATCAGATACAAGTTTTAATTATCATGAATAGGGCAGTCTATGGAGGGATGACTTTGTATCTTAGAAACTTAACAGTGGAGGTACAGCTGATAAGGAGAAAGTGGAGCAGGATTAGTCACACATTCAGGAGAAACAAAACAGCAATAATTAAACATTAACATGGAACGCACCAGGCAAACGGAGCAGAGGAAGACCCAAAAACACCTGGAGAAGGAGCACAGATTTAACATAGGTTTAACATAGGTTACTGCATCCAAATAGCTCTAATGAGGTGAATGCCAGTGTAACACTTTTTTCTGCCCAGTGTGATGTGGTATTTCTTTACTGTTTGGTTAGGATTTATAATGGTAAATTATGTTTTTTAAATTGCGTGGTTCTGGCATGGCTTCCATGTTTAAAGCGATAGTGCTTAAAAGGGCAAGACCACTTTGGTAGAGGTTTGTGTTGTGTATTTACCTTGCCATGATGTAACTCCAAAGGAGGACAAGAAATCAAAAATAATTGCTCCATTGATTAGAAATTGATCATTCAAAATATGCTCCTCATTGACTTACATTGTACGCTGAAACAGCTCTCAAAGTCACTATTTTAGCACATAAACAAACACAATCAAAGCTAATTCAGACAATATAGAACATCACCAAACCCAGTACTGTTTATTTTTTGAATAAAAATGTCAACTTCCTGCTGATTTTACTATTTGAAGATCCGGATCCACAGACCCAGTCGGGGTTTTCTTCTTAATAAAAATAGTAAAATCAACAGGTTGTGAGCTTGTAGATTGGCGATTTTTTTAAGCAACGCTGTTGTACGACAAAAGTATAAAATAGGGCTAAAGTACTTAATCAGACTTATTGATTTACTAATTATAAACATCACTTGGATACAATTATATTTTAATCGTGTGTAAATATGTTTCTACCAAAGACTAGTTTCAAAATTTGCGAGTCAGGCCTGCCTTATAGCTATGGATCACGAGCGTCATGGATAAACTGCAAACTAGTGTTTGCACTTTCTCCATTTATAGCCCGTACATCCACATAAACGTTCAGATTCCAAATATAAAGTGCTGACCTCATGGCCACGAATGTTACAAGTATGTACGGACCCTCAGATGTACACGTATCTTCCGTATTGTTCAATAAAAAGCATTTTAATCCGATCGGTGGCCATTTTCTTAGGTTTTTCGCCATATGCTAACTGTGACCCTATCGGTTGGGAAGTGTATTGCACTCTACATACGTTATAACTCTATGAGGAAATGGCCATCGATCGGATGAAAATGCTTTTTATTAAACAATACGGAAAATACGGGTACTTCTGAGATACCATATATAATTGTAACATCCGTGGCCATGGGTTAAGCACTTTATATTTGAAATCTGAACGTTTATTTAGATGTAAGGACCGTAAAGTTGAAAGTGCAAACACCAGGTTGAAGTTTCGTCATGACTATCATATCATATATGACAGTCATGTTTCAGGGCTATACTCGGGCAAATACACGCCACGGTCATGAACTAACAAGTTGGACAACATTTTAATTCCATAAACTAATTCAATTTACCTGTTATAGTAGATTAGAAGCATGGAAACATCCATGTCTGTAAGGTTCGCTCCTCCTGAGCCGTTAGTTCGACTTCCTGCAGCTCCCCGGTCCGTCTGAGTGTGTGTTCAAAACGGATAAGCTCCGCCTAACCCCTTTATAATGTTGACGCAATGTTGGGTCAGTGGTTCTCAACCTGTGGATCGGGACCAGCCAGGGGTCCCCACATGATTTTTTTTTCTGGGGGGGGGGGGGGGGGGGTCCCCAGATGACAGTGAAGGGACAATTTAAGTAACCTTTTTAATAAATGAAAAAGTAAAAATATAGCAAATAAAAAGACCATTGCTGCATCAAGAGTAATCAACAAACTATACAAAAAAAATTTTGTCAAACATTGGCCAAATTCTCAAATAATATAAGAAAGAGGCAAACAGCCGATCTGCAAGTTGTGAGCTTGTAGATCGGCTGAAGTTGAAGGATAAAATTAATAATGATAATAATAACTGATATTAATGATGATGTTCACATCATGTAAAAACATTTAACATTTTTGTGCCTTTTGTTTTTTAACCTGTTGTTTTTTAACCTGATTTCCAAAAATGTAAAGTGTGCTATAAATAAAATGTATTATTATTATTTTTTTATTATTATTATTAATATTATTATTACTATTATTATGTATACTTTACATTACTGAGAATGTCTGCAGGTGGCACATCTCTGTGCAGTGTCTGAGCTCTGCCGTGTAAAGGGTGAAGAGAAGGGAGGCCAGCACAGTCCCCTGGGGGACTCTTGTGCTGCAGGTCACAGTGTCAGATGTAAAGTCCCTCAACCTGACGTATTGTGGTCTGTCAGTGAGGTAGTCCATGATCCAGGACACAAGGTGTGGGCCAACATGCATGCTGTTCAGTTTGTCTTTCAGAAGGGGAAGGAGGGGGGGGGGGGGGGCTGTATGGTGTTAAAGGCGCTTCGAAAATCAAAAAATAATATCCTCACAGCACCACTTTCCTTGTCCAGGTATGTAGTCGAAGCTATTGAGGTCTGAATTAAAATCCCTGTATAAGGTCGCAGGCACCCCAACTTTAAGCTGGTTCCCTAGGCCTAGTAGGCCTAGAGCCTAGGGAAGTTGAATCGCATTCTTATGCTTTCCTCTGGGAAACACGTCCATGTAAGACACTACAAGACCATTCAACCCTAAGACCACTCAAAATGGTCTTAGGGTTTTAGATTCTTAGGACCATAGTGAAAGTGGAGATCTTCGCCATAAAAGTGTCAAAGAAATTAGACACATATCCACGTGTTCGCATGGACAAGCTCTACAACATATCAAAAGATGGGCCCGTAATACATTATCAAGTTAAAGCACGTTGAAGTGAAGCGGTAACACTAGGCCAGGGGTTCTCAAACTTTTTCATACCACGACCCCATATAATAAGGGAAATCTTTTGGCGACCCCAGCAAACCGCCCCCAAAATATCTCGCTAGAACCACATCATTTCTTTATCCGACATAGCGGTGCAGCTGTTGGTAGTAGGCTACTGGTGGTCTCTGGTTGTCTGTAATTGTTGTCTGACGGTAACGTTACGACGCAGTCTAAGTTAAACTCCGTGCGAGGGCTACAGATGAAACCACATGGATCCGCGGTTCTTGTATTTTGTACCCTCTCGCTTACGGACTAAGTAAATCGTTTTGAAGAGCTCAGCTAAATCATCTGTGTCCTCCTGTGTTGTTGCTACGCTGTGTGCATTGTGTGCAGTGTCAGTGTCGTGTCGGGGTGTGTGTGTGTGGTGTCGGGGTGTGTGAGAGAGAGAGAGAGAGAGAGGTTTCACGTTGGTCGTGGACGCAGCCCCCCCAAATTATACATGCATGATGTGTATTGAAGCACAGCCTATCGGCCTCAGTTGATGCGCGAGACAGGACAAATACACAAACGACTGCCTGGTGTAAAATCCGAGTGAAGGACATCGTCTTTTTTTCCTTCCACTTTGGGTTGCGACCCATAGTTTGAGAATCGCTGCACTAGGCAATTAAGAGCCTAGGTTGTAAACCGTAGGTCTGTGTGGAAGGAAACTTATATTGGGCGAATCGGACACGCACTGATCGAGAATCTGATTTCGGATTCACTCCATGGGCTCCAGAAGGCTAACCCTAACCCAAGGGCAGCTAAGGTTAGGGTTAGCGAAGGTAGGGGGAGGAGGGGAGGGGAGGCGAAGGCATCCCCCCTCCCTCACCCGTCAAAAAAAGAATAAGGCAAATGTCATAGATTCAACATTGAATCAATGTTGGTATTTCAATAATTAAATGGGAGGAGGGGGGAGGGGGAGGAGGGGGTTGCCCCCCCTCCCCCCAACAAGAAAAAAAGAAAAGAAAACGGCAAACTGCATGGATAAAACGTTGAATCAATGTTGTCATTTCAATCATTAAATGGGGGGAGGGGGGGTGTGAGGAGGGGTGTGCCTCCCCCCCTCCCCCCATCAAGAAAAAAGAAAAGAAAAAGGCAAACAGCATAGATTCAATGCTGATTCAATGTTGGCATTTCAATCATTGAATTTGCACCATAGATTCAACGCTGATTCAATGTTGGCATTTCAATCATTGAATTTTGCACTGCAATACAACAGTGATTCAATGTTGAAAAACCATCAGTCTTCAATCGTAACCAAAAATCAACCCTAACGACTATAATTCAACGTTGAATAACCATATTTTGCTATCTGGGACACAACTTCTTCACACAAGTTTGCTTTTCAAAAAGGGAAGCGTGCAGTTCTTTCCTTAAGCGTCCCAACGTTGAATGCACTGTACTGTAGGCCTACATAGAACAGAGCAAATCACGCAACGGGGAAACTGAATGGTGCCTACAGAGAAGCTGACAGAGGCTCTCAAAGAGGATGTTAAGTGGAGCAGTTATCCTCTCAAGCACCGGGGTGAGGGATTTGCATTTCTTGAAGAAACTCATAGACGATGCAATCATTCACATAAACACATCAGTCAGGTGAACTGAAGCAACTGTTGGAGTCTTTCTGTTATCCCGCACTGTATTAGCTTCTACAGACTAAGGAAACAAAATTCATGTATGAATTCATATCAGTTTAACTTCATTCTTCCCAGGATTAGCGCATTTTGAAACTTATATAACTAATCCAAACAATGGCACCATTACCATCTACTCGCGCTGTGTCTCAGAGGTGGGCTGTGGACAGCGGAAACTACAGCCTTTCTATTCCTGGAAAGTTAGCACGCTGAAATAGAAGCCCATCAATAAAGAAGAAAAAGTTTGAAATCTTCTTCTTCTGAAATGATCAATGATACCGACAATAATTTGATGACTGTGTGTATTTCCGGTAGGAGACACAAATAATCTACTTTGTGTCTCCTACCGGATACATTAGCCGGTAGGAGACGGGAATCAAATTATTAGCTTAAGAATGCGACAAAAACAAAAAAGAATCCATGCGTTCAAGGCTTCATAGGGTGTGCAATTGATAGAAAATAAGTCATTTTTTGGGTGAACTCCTCCTTTAAGAAGGTATCGGGTGAAATGGATCTCTGCCATGGCTATACAGGTACAGTATGCCTGTAAGTAAATGAAACAAGTGGGACAGTGATGAGAAAAATCATCACTAACATGATTACGTCACTTCTTTTTAAGCGGTGTTAGCCGTGTACATACATACTGACTTTGTCTGTATGTATGTACATGTCTCCATGAGCACTAACACATGCAGCTGATTGCAACACAAACCTGCATCTCATTACAACACAAATAGGAAGCACAGCACGGCATTCAAACATGCACCACTTAAAAAGACACGCACACACACTGGCCATCGGTGTGTGTGCGCAGATAGCGCACCACTTATAAACACACACAAAAAATGCGCGGAGAGACACAGCATGCACTCAAGATGCACGCATGCAAACACATGCATGACTCACACAATAGCAGCAGCCTGCCATTTCGATCTTTAATTATCAGTATTTCCAAAACCTGGGTGTGATTTGCTGGTGAGAAGCCTATTGAAATAAAAGGACAGGGATTTAACATCAATTATATATAGCTAAATGAAATAAACTCATCAAAGTCACCGAATACGATGTTATTCCACTACAGAACCCTGAACATGTCAAGGTGATGACATAACTAAATCTACAGTATCCACATTACCGCGGTTAGTAAGCTCATAGAAGAAGGTTTGATATACAAAGGCAAAGGTCGAATTATACTCCCCTAGTTCCCCATAAGGCCAATAAGTAGGGCACTTACTGACATTGTAATCACCTAGATTATGATGTCTGACCACTCTGTCAAAAACTGAGCCTATTGGTTTGACAGGCAATTACATTGCAAGGGCTCCATCATCAAACAGAGTCAGCACAAGGTCACTGTCAACCACCCCACACGCACCACCCGGCCCACCCCCCCCCCCCCCACCCCCACCAACGCCCTTTAGCGGCAGCAGCTATAAAAAAAAAAGAGGTCAGTGAGATATCTCCCAGGCAACAGATGTGTTCCACTATGATTGACCGTTCTGTCTTAGCATTTGACAGATCACTGTGTCAGAATGTGGTGGTGTGTTGCCTAGGTGATGATTATAATACTGGTTGATGATGACCTCAACATTCAGGTCTAGCACATTTGAGTACGGACTATGGAGATCAATTCAAGGTTATTGCACTTGCGTTCTAATCGGTTTCACACACACACAAAAGTTGCGTGCCGGTAGCTGACACATCATCACAACTTCACCTGTGTTGTAATGTTGTTGATCTTCTCTGCCCCCAGTTTAACACGCTTTCTTTTCAAAATGAATTTTACAGCCTAATAATACATCAAAATAGCAACAACTGGTTTTGACCATAAATGGTTAAATGCAGCAGTACATCAACTGGACTGAACACCAATAATTCAATTGGGACTAAATGTCAAGGTATTCCAAAAAGTCATTTTTATTGTTATATATTGTTATTGTCTTGCATGTTACAGTAAATGTCATATCAAGTGGAGCTAACTACTTCTAACATCATCCCTGAGTATCTATTATCCAAAATAAAAGTACAAATATCTGTATCAAATTATAATCAGATACCCCTAGGATACATTTTCATGGCAATGCCAAATGATCAGTTCTAATGATTGCAATAATATGTTTTAAAAGGCTGACCCAAAGCTGCAATCTCAACATAGACCTTGAATAGACTCATAAAAACCTGGGGCATATCCCTTTAATGTCTTTGCGGCTGCCAAAAGCATTTTAGTAGACGTGCAATTATGCCAATGGCTCGCTTAAATGATGGTGGTATATGCAAAGTGGTTGGCCTTATCTGCCCTCATTCAGTTTTCAAATTGGCACTGCGGAGAATGCCCTTAATTGTGCCACAAGCGATTTGAGGGTTAGAGAAGAAAACTGTGCACACATATCAAAGGACAGCAGAGTGGGAGAGACCAGGCAACTGACAGCAGTAATATTACTCTGCTTAATGTGCCCGACAATTAGAGACGGACAAGACTAGGTCAAAACCTAATATATTGGAACATGTGTGAAATGCTGGACGGCTTTTAATTTTAAAAGACAGATATACTGTAAGATGCGGCAACACATAGCCAGCCAACCAATGGTTTAGTTTCACCTGTCAGTGATGTTCAGGTTTTCGGAACAAGGTTTGGAGATATGTACTCGACCATGGCTCTCCCTCTCTTTCTCGCACACACGCACAAGCACACGCGCGAGCACGCGAGCACGCGCGCGCACGCACGCACGCACGCACGCACACACACACACACACACACACACACACACACACACACACACACACACACACACACACACACACACACACACACACACCCCCCCACACACACACACACACACACACACACACACACACACACACACACACACGCACACACACGCACACACACACACACACACACACGTGCAAACTCTGCCTCTCTCTCTCCCCCCTTTGGAGCATGCTGTCCAGAGGCAATAAACAATAGTTTTTTTTTTTAAATAGATGATTCTGATAACAAAAAGGTTCACATTACCTCAATTACATCTTTGAGCACACTGTGCTCGATCATTTGTACGTTTCAGAACTTTACATGGTTTATGCCCGCCTCCTATGGAGGAATTTATAAAACGGAAGCCCGACACGGGCATCAGTACAAGGGCCGTCACCCGAGAGATTGTGAGGTGCAGTCTAGACACACAGCCTTTGCACAAAATTCCTTTTCAGTTCAAGGAAGTGCAATTTGGAACAATCTATCCACTAACACAAGACAGTGTCCATCCTTTACTGTATATATTTTAAGGTCCAACTAAAAGGATGGATCATGGACAAACATGTGAAAATGTTTACATAGGCTAAAATGTAGGGGGTTTTTTTGTGTCTTGTATTTTAGGTCAAAACTATGCATTTTTTACTGTTGTTTGTACCCTTTTAGAAATGTTTATATGTGCTCTTTTTGTAACATTGCTTGTTTTCTGTATGGGGACTACGGATGGAAATTGGCATTCTTGCTAAATCTGGTGTATTTACACAGCATTGTATGTTTGGTGTTCATTAATATGCGCTGTCCCTTCCAAATAAATGTATAAATAAAATAAATAGTAAACGGTGTAATTAGGATAGAATACATGCCATAGCGAGGGACGATTGCTCTGTGATTGGCTAGTTCATTGTTAGACCAACCAGGACCCCATAGCTTGGATGGACAATTGTTCTGCAGTTGGCTAGTTTGTTGTTAGGCTAACGGGCCAACCAATAGTGTAACTTCATCAGTCAGTCAGTCAGTCAGTCAGTCAGTCAGTCAGTCAGTCAAGAGACATCCACATCACACACAGTCAAACAGACATCACAAACCTTTAAAACAGAAATAGTCTATGTAAGTTTAATTACACAGTCAGTGGGGCAAACACAGTCCCCACCAATATTATTTACGATTCTGTGCTTATCGGTACATAACTCGGACGGCGCTGAGTCGACTAGCAGACCATCGGCCGGTCGTCGCGGGCACTCGCGCCTTGAGGCGCTCGGGCGCGACTCCTCGGCCTCAAGGTCTCCTGAGTCGGCGCGCCTCTGTCATGGTCAAACTTTATTTTAAATGGAACTCACAAAGCCTTAATAACATAAATAGTTTATGTAAGTTTAATTAATTGCAAAACATGACACCTCTTATTCAAAACAGATGGCGAATGCACCTTCTCTTTATAGGGCCTACACAGATAGTACCACAAACTACCTGTGAGGCCTCTTTGAATTGAATCTCATAGTCAGCAGTCAGTCAAGCTAGTACCTCTGATTTTGTGAGGGGAGTCATCTAAAGCAAACTTTAGTTATGCACATTTGCAAGCATGGAGGTATATTCATGCTTGCAAAATGTTTATAACATTTCCTAAAAACCTAACCATGTTTATACATATATATAAACAAAGATTCAACACAAAGAATAGACCATACATATGGAACAGAGAAACATGCCTGAACATGAACAGGCCTAAAACAGGCACATGAGTCATCAAAGGGCCCCAGCAGGATGGGCCATCAACAGCACCAACCAATGAGGACAGTGGCCACAGAGAAGCCACGCCCACAACAGAAACACATAAATACAGGAAAGAAGACACAGGAAATCATTCTCACCCGGAGAATCGCATCTGATGAAGTACAATAAACAGTACGAAAACGTTTACCCTTCACAAATTCTCACTAAACTAAACAATGGAGTTGATCACCTACATCAAACCACATAGTTAAGTGGGAGATCTCATTATTGAGTTAGTGAGAATATTAATGAAGACACATTGATACCAAGAGCCATCAGCAATTGGGCCATCAACAGGGAGCTCATTGTCTTCCATAATGGAGGTGTGAACAGCAGAACTGTAGATATGCTAACTGGATTCCAAGCTTGTAACCTTTTAGCACCTATCCCTTAGTTATAAAATATAATGTAAACACATCTTTAACTGGAATTAAGAAAGAGTGGAAATAATTTTAAATCCGAGGGTCTGCGGTTACCATGACTCAGAGAATTGACGCCTCTGCCCTGCACAGTCAAACAGACATCACAAACCTTTAAAACAGAAATAGTCTATGTAAGTTTAATTACACAGTCAGTGGGGCAAACACAGTCCCCACCAATATTATTTACGATTCTGTGCTTATCGGTACATAACTCGGACGGCGCTGAGTCGACTAGCAGACCATCGGCCGGTCGTCGCGGGCACTCGCGCCTTGAGGCGCTCGGGCGCGACTCCTCGGCCTCAAGGTCTCCTGAGTCGGCGCGCCTCTGTCATGGTCAAACTTTATTTTAAATGGAACTCACAAAGCCTTAATAACATAAATAGTTTATGTAAGTTTAATTAATTGCAAAACATGACACCTCTTATTCAAAACAGATGGCGAATGCACCTTCTCTTTATAGGGCCTACACAGATAGTACCACAAACTACCTGTGAGGCCTCTTTGAATTGAATCTCATAGTCAGCAGTCAGTCAAGCTAGTACCTCTGATTTTGTGAGGGGAGTCATCTAAAGCAAACTTTAGTTATGCACATTTGCAAGCATGGAGGTATATTCATGCTTGCAAAATGTTTATAACATTTCCTAAAAACCTAACCATGTTTATACATATATATAAACAAAGATTCAACACAAAGAATAGACCATACATATGGAACAGAGAAACATGCCTGAACATGAACAGGCCTAAAACAGGCACATGAGTCATCAAAGGGCCCCAGCAGGATGGGCCATCAACAGCACCAACCAATGAGGACAGTGGCCACAGAGAAGCCACGCCCACAACAGAAACACATAAATACAGGAAAGAAGACACAGGAAATCATTCTCACCCGGAGAATCGCATCTGATGAAGTACAATAAACAGTACGAAAACGTTTACCCTTCACAAATTCTCACTAAACTAAACAATGGAGTTGATCACCTACATCAAACCACATAGTTAAGTGGGAGATCTCATTATTGAGTTAGTGAGAATATTAATGAAGACACATTGATACCAAGAGCCATCAGCAATTGGGCCATCAACAGGGAGCTCATTGTCTTCCATAATGGAGGTGTGAACAGCAGAACTGTAGATATGCTAACTGGATTCCAAGCTTGTAACCTTTTAGCACCTATCCCTTAGTTATAAAATATAATGTAAACACATCTTTAACTGGAATTAAGAAAGAGTGGAAATAATTTTAAATCCGAGGGTCTGCGGTTACCATGACTCAGAGAATTGACGCCTCTGCCCTGCACAGTCAAACAGACATCACAAACCTTTAAAACAGAAATAGTCTATGTAAGTTTAATTACACAGTCAGTGGGGCAAACACAGTCCCCACCAATATTATTTACGATTCTGTGCTTATCGGTACATAACTCGGACGGCGCTGAGTCGACTAGCAGACCATCGGCCGGTCGTCGCGGGCACTCGCGCCTTGAGGCGCTCGGGCGCGACTCCTCGGCCTCAAGGTCTCCTGAGTCGGCGCGCCTCTGTCATGGTCAAACTTTATTTTAAATGGAACTCACAAAGCCTTAATAACATAAATAGTTTATGTAAGTTTAATTAATTGCAAAACATGACACCTCTTATTCAAAACAGATGGCGAATGCACCTTCTCTTTATAGGGCCTACACAGATAGTACCACAAACTACCTGTGAGGCCTCTTTGAATTGAATCTCATAGTCAGCAGTCAGTCAAGCTAGTACCTCTGATTTTGTGAGGGGAGTCATCTAAAGCAAACTTTAGTTATGCACATTTGCAAGCATGGAGGTATATTCATGCTTGCAAAATGTTTATAACATTTCCTAAAAACCTAACCATGTTTATACATATATATAAACAAAGATTCAACACAAAGAATAGACCATACATATGGAACAGAGAAACATGCCTGAACATGAACAGGCCTAAAACAGGCACATGAGTCATCAAAGGGCCCCAGCAGGATGGGCCATCAACAGCACCAACCAATGAGGACAGTGGCCACAGAGAAGCCACGCCCACAACAGAAACACATAAATACAGGAAAGAAGACACAGGAAATCATTCTCACCCGGAGAATCGCATCTGATGAAGTACAATAAACAGTACGAAAACGTTTACCCTTCACAAATTCTCACTAAACTAAACAATGGAGTTGATCACCTACATCAAACCACATAGTTAAGTGGGAGATCTCATTATTGAGTTAGTGAGAATATTAATGAAGACACATTGATACCAAGAGCCATCAGCAATTGGGCCATCAACAGGGAGCTCATTGTCTTCCATAATGGAGGTGTGAACAGCAGAACTGTAGATATGCTAACTGGATTCCAAGCTTGTAACCTTTTAGCACCTATCCCTTAGTTATAAAATATAATGTAAACACATCTTTAACTGGAATTAAGAAAGAGTGGAAATAATTTTAAATCCGAGGGTCTGCGGTTACCATGACTCAGAGAATTGACGCCTCTGCCCTGCACAGTCAAACAGACATCACAAACCTTTAAAACAGAAATAGTCTATGTAAGTTTAATTACACAGTCAGTGGGGCAAACACAGTCCCCACCAATATTATTTACGATTCTGTGCTTATCGGTACATAACTCGGACGGCGCTGAGTCGACTAGCAGACCATCGGCCGGTCGTCGCGGGCACTCGCGCCTTGAGGCGCTCGGGCGCGACTCCTCGGCCTCAAGGTCTCCTGAGTCGGCGCGCCTCTGTCATGGTCAAACTTTATTTTAAATGGAACTCACAAAGCCTTAATAACATAAATAGTTTATGTAAGTTTAATTAATTGCAAAACATGACACCTCTTATTCAAAACAGATGGCGAATGCACCTTCTCTTTATAGGGCCTACACAGATAGTACCACAAACTACCTGTGAGGCCTCTTTGAATTGAATCTCATAGTCAGCAGTCAGTCAAGCTAGTACCTCTGATTTTGTGAGGGGAGTCATCTAAAGCAAACTTTAGTTATGCACATTTGCAAGCATGGAGGTATATTCATGCTTGCAAAATGTTTATAACATTTCCTAAAAACCTAACCATGTTTATACATATATATAAACAAAGATTCAACACAAAGAATAGACCATACATATGGAACAGAGAAACATGCCTGAACATGAACAGGCCTAAAACAGGCACATGAGTCATCAAAGGGCCCCAGCAGGATGGGCCATCAACAGCACCAACCAATGAGGACAGTGGCCACAGAGAAGCCACGCCCACAACAGAAACACATAAATACAGGAAAGAAGACACAGGAAATCATTCTCACCCGGAGAATCGCATCTGATGAAGTACAATAAACAGTACGAAAACGTTTACCCTTCACAAATTCTCACTAAACTAAACAATGGAGTTGATCACCTACATCAAACCACATAGTTAAGTGGGAGATCTCATTATTGAGTTAGTGAGAATATTAATGAAGACACATTGATACCAAGAGCCATCAGCAATTGGGCCATCAACAGGGAGCTCATTGTCTTCCATAATGGAGGTGTGAACAGCAGAACTGTAGATATGCTAACTGGATTCCAAGCTTGTAACCTTTTAGCACCTATCCCTTAGTTATAAAATATAATGTAAACACATCTTTAACTGGAATTAAGAAAGAGTGGAAATAATTTTAAATCCGAGGGTCTGCGGTTACCATGACTCAGAGAATTGACGCCTCTGCCCTGCACAGTCAAACAGACATCACAAACCTTTAAAACAGAAATAGTCTATGTAAGTTTAATTACACAGTCAGTGGGGCAAACACAGTCCCCACCAATATTATTTACGATTCTGTGCTTATCGGTACATAACTCGGACGGCGCTGAGTCGACTAGCAGACCATCGGCCGGTCGTCGCGGGCACTCGCGCCTTGAGGCGCTCGGGCGCGACTCCTCGGCCTCAAGGTCTCCTGAGTCGGCGCGCCTCTGTCATGGTCAAACTTTATTTTAAATGGAACTCACAAAGCCTTAATAACATAAATAGTTTATGTAAGTTTAATTAATTGCAAAACATGACACCTCTTATTCAAAACAGATGGCGAATGCACCTTCTCTTTATAGGGCCTACACAGATAGTACCACAAACTACCTGTGAGGCCTCTTTGAATTGAATCTCATAGTCAGCAGTCAGTCAAGAGACATCCACATCTGTACCAAAGAGGGAGAGACAACAAGAGGGTGCTTAAGAAACCAAGCAGGGGAAGTCAAAAGACAGTAATAAAACGTAAACACGGACAGGCGGAGAAAGTGGATGAGAGAGAGAGAACTGAAGAAGGAATGTGGGCTAGTAGGTATTTTGTGTCTGAGCGAGTAGCAGCCAATCTCCTCTCAGTGCCAGTGTCCATATTGAGCTTCTGGCTATTGTCTGTGTACTTATTCTAATCAGGCTGTCACTGATCACAGATTACATGGGAATTAGCATCTGAGCTCCCATGCTGTCACAGACTCCCATGCTGTCCATGCTGTCGCAGGAGCCCGTCCATTGTTTGCAGATGGTATTGACATATCGTAATAGCTTTGCTGTCAGAAGAAGACCTTCCAAAACGCCTTTCTCTTCCTCTTTGAACTGACTGTGCCTGCGGGATTTGGATGCTTTTCATTGTCTGACTCCGCAGAGACATGAAAAGTATGTGACACAAAAATGTAGAGAGAGTAGTAGTATACAGCATTCAGCAGTATACAGTTATAGTGATGTACTTTACCGTCAAAATAAATAGTAAAACAGAGCTTGAGACTCCTAATGGTTAGGATGGGCTAACACAGCAGAAATATTATGGGTACTTAAATGCACTTGGCGATAAGTACACTTAAACTAAAGCCTGTAAAACTGTATCTGCACTGACCACTTGTACCAGGACATTGGCGATTGACTGATCCAGGTTTTAATTGTGAGCACAGATAATAGCAGTGTTTTACTCCCAACAGTCGAACAGCAATGTACCAAAAAAATGGTTATATGACTCATTGTGAAACTTTGAGACTAATCTTTGGTGAAAGAAAAGCCAAACAATGGGGGCAGTAATTGGAAAATCATGGCCAGCATTGAGAGTGTAAGGTCTTGTCTAAAAAGGACATATTTTGTGTCTCTAAAGAAAACACATCTACACCGACCTAACCATAGTGAAAATAGCAAAAGAAATAGCTTATCTTATTGTCATGGCAGATACAGTATTGTTTCCCATCTAGTTCATTGTAAATGCTAAGTAATTAGTTACAATTCCTAGTGCATTTTACGTTTCAATCTTAGGCGCTCTTAACTTCCCCGCCATCATCGTGATATAATTAGATGAGTATGACACTGCCCTGCAGTGCCATTGTAATTGCATCTTTGATCTGCAGTCAAGATGAACTAGATGATGCATGAAGGCAATGCACCGTTAAAAAACACATAACACCACCAATATTTACCTTGGAGTGTGAAATTGCATCTTGAGTTACTCACTCACGTGTGCATCAAGATGTGTAAGTTATCACACAACATCAAATTAACATCTAATGCCCTCAGTAATGAATATTGCAGAGAGCCACTGTGTTACGTAAAGGAGGAAAATGCTACCTCTTTGTGGTGCAGCAGTGAAAGATAAATTCATATTTAAGATTCAATGAGGATCAAAGTGGTGAGTTAACTGCACCAAAGTAGCTTGCGTTCTATTTCATGCCATGTTTGGCTTCTACCACCGGCAATGAGGGGAATAAATCAGCACTCGCACACACGCGTGCACACACACACACACACACACACACACACACACACACACACACACACACACACACACGCACACACACACGTATGTGTATAATAATGTACACATAAACTCCTTTAGACACCATATTGGACTCAATATTCAGCGTGTGATCCCACATCATATCTTTCTCCAGAGGACGGAAACATGTGGAGCGTGAACGCAATTCCTTGTTAATGTACTGTATATAAATGGACTTCTGACTCAGAGAGAGGGAGATTGTATATCCGAGTGTGCTTCTGCATATCGTAGCCTAAAAAAAAGTTGGCAGCTCTCCCCTATCCATTTCCGTTTAGCTACTGAGCAGCAAAATCCTGACAGTAATTAGCACCAGACATTGGTCTCTAATCGAATGTGTTTTCACAAAGAATACAAAAGAAAAAACTACTAAATGTGTGTAGCAGGAGGAGGAGTGATTTACTCACAATTTTCTTTACATGGACCTGTTATAGCGCCACCAGGAGGCCGATTTGTGCAAAACCCATTATTTCATATCACTCCTACAGATTTGATCCAAACATCACGCAAATCAGTACACAGTATCTCTATAGTCATGTGATCAACACGGATCTGTCAGATTTTCCATATTCTATCTTCGTTGGCTACAGTTGCCTTCCAAAGTTTGCAGTTTTGGTCCGTTTTGAACAAAATGCCTCAAATCATGAACGCAGCTTGTGATTTCTGTGAAATTTCACACGCACATTCCCACTAGGCAGAGAAAGAAATGCCACTTGAACATTTTCAAATTAGCCTCATGGTGGCGCTATAAAAGGCCGATTTGTGTTTTTAACTATAACTGCACCGATCTGCGTGAAACTTTGCATGCACACTCCCTAGAGGCCAAGGAAAAACAACTGCCCTTCATTTTTCACATTTGCCTTTCATAGCGCCACCAGGAGGCCGACTTATGTAAAACACATTTTTTTATATTAATCCTACAGATTTTATGCAAACATCACGCAAATCAGTACACAGTATCTCTATAGTCATGTGATCAACACGGATCTGTCCAATTTCCCATATTCCATCCTGATTGGCTAAGGTTGGCTTCCAAAGTTTGCAGGATTGCTCCGTTTTCAACAAAATGCCTCAAATCATGAACACAGCTTGCGATTTCCATGAGATTTCACACGTACATTCCCACTAGGCCGAGGAAGAAATGCCACTTGAACATTTTCAAATCAGCCTCATGGTGGCGCTATAAAAGGCCGATTTGTGTTTTTAACTATAACTGCACCGATCTGCGTGAAACTTTGCATGCACACTCCCTAGAGGGAACAACTGCCCTGCATTTTTCACATTTGCCTTTCATAGCGCCACCAAGAGGCCGACTTATGTATAACAATTTTTTTTATATTAAGCGTTCAGAATGTATCCAAATTTCACGCAAATCGGTACACATGATCTCTATAGTCATGTGATCAAGATGGATATGTTTAATTTTTCATATTCCATCCTGATTGGCTAACATTGACATCTAAAGTTTGCAGGAGTGGCCCGTTTTGAACAAAATGCCACAAATCATGAATGCAGCGTCCGATTGCGTTGACACTTTGCACGCACATTCGCACTACGTTGAAGAACCCTTTCAACATTGCCCTATTATAGCGCCACCAGGAGGCCGATTTTGCAACACTTTTCTTTTCTATATTACTCCTACAAATTCAAACATCATGCAAATCGGTACCCATTGTCTCTATAGTCAAGTGATCAAGATGGTTCCATCCGGTTTTTCACATTCCATCCTGATTGGCGAATTCCAAACATTGCTGCCCCACAATAACCTACCTGACCTGGCGGAGACCTGTGCTCCGAGGAGCACTTTTTCTAGTTTCATAATGCTTTGTCGTACGACGGTGTCGCACAACAACAATAGCTCACAACGTGTGGCTATGCGACACATTGTGAGCTTGTAGATCAGCTATTTTCAGCGCGATGACGTAAACCAGGCTGAACTCACACTTCAGCCAGGCTGTCTCCATGCAGTGCACAATCACAGAGGAACTTTTTTTAGCTTAGCACAGTGAAGTGTCACCGTGAGGTACTGAGATGATTCTAGCCCAAATACAGTATCTGCACTATACATAACCACAACACAAGAGAGAAGAAATGAGGAAACAAGAGGAAAAGATTGAACACAAGGGGAGGACTTCTCAATTACTGTAGGTTCAAATTCAGCGCTGTAGAGGTTTTAACGCAATGGGGTTTCTCTTCCATTATCAGTGTACACAATTGTGCCTTGAGGTGGTTAGTTAGCGTGCTTGTGTGTGTGTGTGTGTACTGTGTACATGCATTTGTGCGTGGGTGAGTGTGTGTGTGTGTGTGGGGGGGGGCTGTTCATAGAGAGTGCAGTCGTCAGCTGAGTGAAACATTCTGCCTTGTACCATTCTGCATACTGAATTGAACAAACTGATGCTTAAAAACTGATAAACAAAATGGAAAGGGTTTGACAGTATTTTAGAGAGAAGTTCACTCCCCCGTTCTCAGAGAGCAGATTTGCACAAAACGAAAAAAATGTGAATTTATCTTGCAAACACTACTGACTTTGGCAAAATTGCTGATTCTTTGCAGTGTAAAAAATATACTATACGATAAGATTTCAGAGCATGAGAGTGAAGTATGAGGAGTTATAGCATTTTACAACCCATACCCACTCCTTCAAGAACGAGAACTGTCACACACACGTGACACACCACATGTATCAAACGTCATTCTGTTGTTTCATAGGTGGTGGGTTTAGGAGTCCTCTCAAATAATGTATCCTATATGCAGTCAGTGTGTGTGTGTGTGTGTGTGTGTGTGTGTGTGTGTGTGTGTGTGTGTGTGTGTGTGTGTGTGTGTGTGTGTGTGTGTGTGTGTGTGTGTGTGTGTGTGTGTGTGTGTGTGTGTGTGTGTGTGTGCGCGTGTGTGCACTGTGCATACATTTACTTGGTATCAGGAATGTGTGTGTGCACGTGTGTGTAAGTCAGAACAGGATGGCATTTTGCTTTGATTGGCCAGGGGCTGTTTGAATATTCATGAAGAGAACACCATTTGTTATTTGATGAATGCTGACAGAAAAGGTCCTGCTGCTGGTGAGGAGTTGAATACTCACAGTCACATGAACTGGAGCCCCATGTCACTTTGTCACCAGAGAACACAGGATATAAAGCTGGTTAACTCACAGATTAACCTCCACCTGAGATAGACACACTGCACACTCAACCCTGCAAGCAAACACACACGCACGCACGCACGTTTCTGTGTGTGCGACTGCATGCTCGTGTGTGTATACTTCAGACAATCAGCACAATGCAATCATCCCCCCACCTCCTGCTCCACCTTGTCCTACTCTCTCATCTCTCTTGCCTCTCTGCAGTGGGAAAAACAACAAAACCACCTGCAGGATATTCGCCAAAGCTCTTCCCCTAACCCACAGTGGGCAAACAGAAGACAGACTGTCAGGAACTTAATGTCTTCCTATACTCAGCAATCTCCAATGCGTCTCCTCTCCCCACCGCCCTACGTGCATTCAATTACTACAAATTACATGCGGTGTAATTATTACAGCGTAGGAGCACCGCTGTTCATTAGCTAAGGAACGGCAGGTGGCCAGGACTGAGAGCTTTCTTTGAGCCGCGCTCTGGGAGTGGAAGCAGCGGGTGGGAATAAGGTTCACATCAATTAAAATACAGCAAATGAGCCGTAAAGGAAATGAAGATTTGCGCAGGAGTTTGAAGTGAACACACTGAATGCCAATGATCAGATAAAGTTTATTTGATAGACAGTCCATCATGCAGCAGATCAGACATGCCCCCTCTGCTACCAGACGTGCTGGATGTCTCTGAAAACAAGTGCTGTGCACTGTTGGAAGGAACTGCAGTAATAATGTCTACAGTATATCATGTTTGGAATCCCAAGGCACAAATGTATTTCCAAACACTGTTAGACTGCCACTAAACGCTGTTTATGAGAAATAAATCCCAGTAATGTCCCTGATCACTCTTGTTGCATACCCCCTATTTGCACATCTGAAAGAGCTATAGTGTTGGTATGCTTTCTAATTCCTGCTCAACAAATGCATTCATCAATTGTTGTCATACTAAAAGTTTATAAACTGAATGCAAGCCCTACAAAAGTTCCAAATGAGAGCAAAGTTAAAAAGAAAACAAGGCTATGAATCTAAAAGACCAGCTAATACTCCCTCTTTAGACCCAGCAGGACCAAAGTGGTTTGAAACAGCATGTCACTGCCATCCGGAGGTGGCAGTGACATGCTGGTAGCATCTCACTAGGGTGCTAAAAAATGGAAATAAGGGAGGATAGGGGGTCATATAGTGTAGCGTCCCACGCTGTTAGTGGCTGAAGAAAGATGCCTCAGGATGCATTCTGTATTTGCTTTTGTTTACTATCCTTTATTTACGTTGCTATTCAAAATGGGAAAGTGTTGGGGAGAAATGATGTTTCTTTTTATAGTGTACCTATTGATACAGTAGGTGGCTGTTGTCATGGCTCTTCCTTCCAAGCAGAAATATACCAGTTTTTACACTGGTGTCAGAAGTGGGATGACTTGGCTGAAAGAGATCAAGGGACCCTTTAAGCTTCTGGCGACGTTACTGTGGGGGTGCCTGCCTTCGGGTAAAGGCACCGGCTGTGGGGGTGCCTGCCTTCGGGTAAAGGCACCGGCTCATGTCGCTGAAGACACCATTTGAGCAGTCAGCCTCACCCTACGACGCCGACGGCATGCCAGCCAAAGGATGTGCCAAGCCTCCCCGCTACAATGCAGATTGACCCATCTGAGAAGAAGAGAACCAGGTGGAGACGGGGAGACTCTCTACACTTGACGACCATCACATGGAGGCATCAGAGCCTCTTGGTCCTGGAGAGGCGAGGGAGTTGTTCGCCTCGGTATCTACGGGACTTTGTGTTTCGTGAGGGGGTTACTGGGGACTGTGGAAACACTCAGGTGGGGGCCGTGTAGCGGCCCACACTATTAGTGTCTGAGGAAGGATTCCCAGCATGGTGCATTCTTTATTATCATTTATTTACATCACAATGGGAATGTGTTGGGGAAAAATGATGTGTCATGCGTGATATGTTACTACATCTATCTATCTATGCTGCAGATGATGGGGGTATCTGCAGATAGCACCCTCCTCCCTTCTATGCCTGAGTTGGTTTTGTGCTCGCATTGCATTGTGAATGAAAGTCATACAGTGAATTCACTGAAACATTAAGACTTATGTTTTGACTTCACTTTTGTTCTTTTCTTTTAGGTCTTTTCTCAGTAGGCACGCAGAAATTTGGGATGGGTTCGATGAGAATGTATTAAAGATGAGAGAAATCAGAGAGTGCTACGGAACCTATTAGCGCTGGCAACTTGTGTCTCTTCTTCTCCCAGTCTTTGCCTGTTTCAAAGCAGCACAACGGGGCAGAGGGGGGAGATAGATGAGGAGAGAAGTAGCAGGGCTGTAATCTATGCCTTTGTACTTCAACAGTGCCGCTTCAATTAAGCCCTCTTCTTCTTCTTGCAACTCTCTCCCTCTTCTCCTCATTTTGTTCATTTATACATCCTCTCAAAGTCATTCTGTTTTTTTCTTTCTTTCTCTTTTACTAAAGATATCATATAGGATCTCTCTCTCTCTCTCTCGCTCTCTCTCTCTCTCTCTGAGATTGTGTGTGTGTGTGTGTGTGTGTGTGTGTGTGTGTGTGTGTGTGTGTGTGTGTGTGTGTGTGTGTGTGTGTGTGTGTGTGTGTGTGTGTGTGTGTGTGTGTGTGTGTGTGTGTGTGTGTGTATGTGTGTGTGTGGGTGTGTGCTCTCTCTGTCACACTGTCTGTCTGCCTCCTCCCCCTTTTCACATCTCACAACCCACTCCACAATCTCTCCTTACTTCATCACTCTCATTCTATTTTATGTGCTCCATTCAGCTCTTCCCCCTGTCCCTCTAACCTTTCATGTCTCCACCGCTCAATCTATCATTCCTTTATTCTCTTGTTCACTCCCTCTCTTCATGATTCACACAGACAAAAAAAAAAATCCTGGAACCCTTGGACAGTTAGCGTAAAGGCATTGCGTGCGCGTACACAAACACAGATAGACACTCAACCCTACCCCTGTGCGCGCGCACACACACAAGCAAAGCACCTGGTGCCCATTAAAGATTATAAAACAACAACATTTGAATGGAGTTCGAATATCATGCACATATCTTGTGTGTGTGTGTGTGCGTGCGTGTGTGTGTGCGTGCGTGCGTTGATGGTGATGAAATGGCATGATAGTGGCTGCTGTTTCCACGGCATATGGAATATAAAACATATATTTCAACAGGCAATACAATTTCTGTGTTTACCGTCTACCGTGATAATAGTGTTTATCAGTTAAGTTGCATTATGACAATCAAGGATAATGACATCTCTGCTGCTTGAAATAAACACACATGCACTCATTTACACTCACACGTGACGCACGCACGCACGCACGCACGCACGCACGCACGCACGCACACGCACACGCACACGCACACACACACGAACATTCAAATGCCACCTTCCTCTGCCTCTGTCGGTCACACTAACATGCAGTGACATTGGTTGCCGTGAAAGTGGCCCTGAGGCTGTGTGTGAATAAAGTCATTTATTGTCATACTTTGACAATACAGGTTTAATTACCATTTCCACCATTAAGCAATTTCCTGTAATTGACCAGCACTAATCCCCCAGACAACATTAGCTTAGTTGAGTTTCCCCTACAGTCCTCTAGGTCAGGCCACAGAGACACGCCATACCACCTCAGGGCTGCTTTCACTGCAACCACTGTCACTGTATGTTAGTGCAACAGGCGGGGGCAGAGACGGAGTGGTGACGTGTGTGTGTGTGTGTGTGTGTGTGTGTGTGTGTGTGTGTGTGTGTGTATGTGATGGGGAAAAAGGTAATATTAGATGACAAGTAGATGGGATGCAGCCTAACCCCAGACATACCCAGGACTCGAACTCGGGCCTCCTGCATGAGAGACCACATTTCTACTGCTCTTCCAAGAAGACATCCCAGCGGGAGATATTGCGCTATGAGTTTCAGGCAGTACTATTTGCCAACCTGTAGGTGTCCTATCTGACAACAGGGTCTACATTTCTAAATGGAAGAGTAGGGAGACTATCTCCAACCACTGCAGATGTGCCAGTTTGCCATACAAATTGGTTAATTTTTTTTTAAAATAAGTTAAGGATTGTGACTTTAAATATGGTAATTCTGCCTACACTTGCTGCTTTTTGATATTCCTGCCACGAGGCCGGAACAGCCGAAAGCAAGGGATTATGTTTTCACTCCTGTGAGTCTGTCCGCCTGTTCATCCGTCTGTCTGTCTGTCTGTCTGTCTGTCTGTCTGTCTGTCTGTCTGTCTGTCTGTCTGTCTGTCTGTTTGTCTGTCTGTCTGTCTGTCTGTCCGTCCGTCTGTAAACAGCTGAACTCTGGTACCGTTGGACCAATCGGCGAGACACTTTCCACGCACACTCCCACCCAGTAGGCCAAGGAAGAACCTCTTTTTCAAATTCACCTCATGGTTAACTTTTTGGCCTATAACTCTTGAACTGTAGGGTGTACAGTACAATCAAAATGATGTTTTCTCCGGATTCCTTGGATGATGATGCAACTCCCCACATAGGCCACGCCCATTTCCGACTGACAAGATTTCCCGCCATTTCCTGTTGTCTTCAAAACACACTTTGTGCTACTACTCCTACAAACTTTGCTCAAACAAATTGTTACACATCATCTTTGTGGTCATGTGATCATGACCATACGTCTTACATCAAAATCATTTTTTCTCATGGATTACTTGGATCATGACGCAACTCCATACATTTTCAGCGATTTTGCGTTTTCTTCAAAACACACTTTTTGCTACTACTCCTACAAATTTCTAGTTATTATTATTATTATTATTATTATTATTAAGGTAGCCAATCATTTTTTACACATATGTTTCTAACAATTTAGTCGTAACCCTCCCCAATGAACCCTTCTGTGTTGCCACTGCTATTGTACCATTCTGGCTCAAACTGCCAGCCCCCACCAGGAGTAAGTGCCTCCATCCCACTCCTCCCGTTCAACATCACCCACTGACAGGTGCTGTCCCAGCCTGTAGGAGTCACTAGCACAGTGACACAGATCGCCCTCCCACCTAGCTTCCCTTCCCCGAATACGACAAATTGTGTTGGTATAGATGCTGGTGGATTTGAACCCCTAAATGTCCTCTCTCCTTGCATGGTTTCCTCAATATATCCTCAGTGGGACTGAGTAAGACTCAAGGAGAAGATGCAAGTGAGGGAAACAAGGATACAATTAAAAGACTTGGGATCCACCCAAGTGGATTAAATGCATGATAAGCTCTTGCAAAGTGTGATACTCGGGACGATGTTGCTGATAGTGTGAAAGTAAAACTGTAATTACACCTTGACCTTTATGTTTTATAACTATTCATTAATATTATATTTCTGCATTTTATTCCTCCTATTATGCATTTAAATACATTTAATGTAGAGCACTTTAAATTGCCTTTATGTATGAAATGTGGTATACAAATACACTTGCCTTGCCTTGCATTCAACGAGGACAGATTATCAGGGAGACATTTACAGTACTAGAAAAGCATGGAAACAAGACAAACTGAAGGTGAAAGGTGGCGATTTGCCATTTTGCTTGTAATTTAGCTAAAGTGGTCGACCATATTTGTATTTGTATTCATTTTGTATGCTCTGTAACTTTTGAAACAGTACACTGTTATACAATAACTCAAACAGCAATGTCCTTTGAGTGTATTCTCTCTCTTAGGTCAACCTGACCTCTTCATAATCTCTCGTTCCCCACGACCTCTTTCTCTCTCTTATTCGTGGCTGGTTTCTCTTGAGATTTCCTTGCAAAATGTCTCGCCTCGTCCTGACCTCTCTGTGTTCTCTCCTCTGTCATCGATCACTCTATCTTTTCCACCCTTAAATCTTAGCTAATAGTCTACCTCACTCTTTCCGTCTTTCTCTCTCTCTGGGTGTGTGGCTCTATAATTCAGGCGCCTTCAGCATGTACATTAGCATCTGTCATGGTGTTCATTCTACGCTGAAAGCTTTGGAAGAAGCCAGCACATTCTGCTTGATGGCACACTTCATTGCACTGGCACCTTCATTCATCCTGTTATTTACTTAGACTCGCAGGTAATGAAATGAAGCAGCAGTTAAATGGTGTGTGGAGGTAAGGGGACA
>NC_137604.1:49548735-49551235 GCF_963280865.1 Gymnoscopelus braueri | reverse complement strand
CGCCATAACTTTTTCGGGTGAAACAACACAGCTTTAACCATTGGAATTGCACTACGGAACGTACACGTAGTTACATTTTATGGGTTTATTCCGTCATATCGCTACATATGGTGAAGTATAGTAGTGCAGGTCATTGCAACAACCAGCGCGAGTGCGTGGGTGCACATCCCGCGCGCGCAAAATTTTGCGGGTTTTCGGCGGATTCGGTCACCCTGGCCTCCCCGGACGCTCTGCCACTGATTCTGCCAATAATCATATTCTTTGAGACACATCCGAACAAAGGCATCACGTGACGTTGATTCCCTTCCCCTATTTGCTCACACTAGGACATGACGAATGCATAGGCAGAAGAATATTATATTCGCGTCCCTCTAGTTACTCTATATATGCAGAGTGTGTCAAAATGTTTGAGCCTTATTAACCACTTCAACCTTGGTGTCCCAATTGTTTTTCATGTCATTATAGGCTATTTCAAAATATATATATTTTTTGTGGTTAGGTGGTTAATGAAGTAACAAAAATGAATGTGTACCCTAGTGCCTTCTACAGATTCAGTCTCTAAGAAGTGGTCTGTAGGCCTGTTCCCAACGATAGTGCTGCACTCATTAACTCGGCCACAAACACAGTGACACATCACATCTTAACTGCAGCTAGTGTAGCTTTTGACTGCAATGCTTGTTATGACAATATAACTGTATGTATATTTTCAATCTGTAAACAGCCGATGTAATTTCTTTCCAATCTCCTCTTCACTGAGATGGAGAGAAGGAGATCAACAGACAGAAAGGGAGACACAGTTTCTTAATCACTGGCTGTGCAGAAAATGTTCTACCAACAAGTTCTAAGTTCTAAAGCCGTTCCCTGTTTGCCGTCTTGGGTGTGAGAATGTGTTGGTTCTGTTGCCCACAACCAAAACGACCTACAGTATAGTGGTACTATCATTTGCTCTAGGCCAGTGGTTCCCCACCTTCTTTCATTGGAGGCCCCCTTGACACAATCTGAGATCCCCCCCCACCACCTCTCTGTGATCTTTGGAGCCCCCCACCCCCCAGGTTGTGAAACACTGCTCTAGGCAACCAGAACAAAATGTGTATATAGACTAAAAGAAAAGCTCAAGGGTGAGTAAAATGCAGTCCCTTGGCTTTGTTGAAAGCAGCTGGTGAGTGAGAATGGGTAGTGAGAGTAGACATGCATGCTTAGAGCCACAGAGATCTCTTAAGGACAAAATATACTGTTTGAATGTGTGTGTGTGTGTGTGTGTGTGTGTGTGTGTGTGTGTGTGTGTGTGTGTGTGTGTGTGTGTGTGTGTGTGTGTGTGTGTGTGTGTGTGTGTGTGTGTGCTTGCGCGCGCGTGCATGTGTATGTGTGTGTGTGTGTGTGTGTGTGTGTGTGTGTGTGTGTGTGGCTCACACCAAGAGGAATAATCACAGAATAGTTGCAATGCATAATGCATGATTTGATGCATAATGCAATGAAAGTGCGCCACAGTAAGGTGCACATTAATCTAGACATAATACACATTTAATTGCTGTGAACATTTTTATTCTAGTTCAGATTGCAGCATGGATTTTAATAGCACAAAGCCGTGCTAGTGGCTTGAGGCCATTTTGGAAAGTTAAACTGTCTGTGCTCAGCTGCCTCTGCACTGGGTATAGTTGGGAGGAGCGGTGTGCGCATGTATGCATGTGTGCGAGCGAGCATGTGTGCGTACGTAAGTGTGTGCGCGAAGGCATGCGTTTGTTTGTGCATTGCGCATGTGTGTGGAAGCTTGTTGGTTATGTGTGTTTGGCATGTGTACAGTAGGAGTGCACTCACTCATGCATGTGCACATTTGATGTGTGTGTGTAAGTGTGTGTGTGCACTTACACACACTGTGACTGAATACGTGTGTAAGTGCATTCATGTGTGTGCCTGTATCAGTACACACATTTGTAATCTCCTGTGTTTACTTGTGTGGATGCAGGCAGGAGATCAGATGAGATGATGCTTTGTATGTGTAAATAATCTACGGCTTGCATGGCTGGGTTTATGTGTCTGTGTGTATTTAGAGTTCCTCACATCAAGTTGGCTCAGGCCAACACACATCACTCTTTCGTGTCTCTGCTGGCCTGCTGGGACCTTTGGAGACGGATGCCGAATTGAGTAAGTCCATTAAAGAAATGAATGTGATCAATCAAATACATGATTAATCAGACTTCAAGTCCCGGCAACTCAAGAAGTTCCCCACACACACACACACACACACACACACACACACACACACACACACACACACACACACACACACACACACACACACACACACACACACACACACACGCTCTCTCTCTCTATACCACAGTGGCACAAGCATTCACGTACACGCACGCACAGCTTCCCACACACATGCAGTATATCCGCCCACATATTCAATCAAACAAAAATGTCCACACATGCAGACAGACACAAAGTGATAGGCAGATTAAGTGACTGTGATCCCGTCGTTTAATGCTGAGCCAAG
>NC_137604.1:49541235-49543735 GCF_963280865.1 Gymnoscopelus braueri | reverse complement strand
GCTTCACATTACACATTTCAGTTTTATTCATCCATTGCGCAGGAAATAATGAATGGATTACAATAATATAACATTCTCTATAATCAGTAACATGTAGGTGATACTTTCAGTATGTCTATCAAATATGGTTTTATTGAAAGGCAATCAAAGGCTAGAGCGTATGAAGCAAACGGCGGGTGTATGGTGTCCAATGTTATCGGTCCCCCAGTGCGACTGCTGAGTTCACTTATGAATTAAGTGATTGTGAATGTGATTGTCATTACTATTTTACTGTAATCCACAAAAGTGTGATTGTTAATTCCTTTGTCAATGCATAGTGTTTTTATCAGCAGTTGCCAGTTAAGCTTATCAAAGACAAATAAAATGTCGTTTGATCTGCGTTTGCTATAACCAAACCAGACCATTGCGTTAATTAATCCAGAACACAAGCAGACTGCTATAATTAAAAGTTCTCTATAACCAGCAATGTGTGAGTGATAGTTCTGTGTATCAAATATAAATTTATTCCATGGCAACCACCAAATTCCACCAATGGAAGAGCGATCTTCCATTGGTGGAGAGGGAGAGGGTAAGATTGCATTGGGGATAATGGCTTGCGAAGTCTTCTCTTAAAGGCAATGGCATCTGGCACGGTGATTGGTTTTATTATTGTAACACCCAAACCACACCTATGCATAATGTAACGGGTAGCGCAGGTGTTTTAGGGATAAGACTTTCGAAGACTTTCGCACGAGAACGCCCCTTGCGCCATGCTAAATCCCCAAATAGTGGGTATAGGAACTTTGACCGAAAATAGGGCCCCAAGTGTCCTTCTACAACAGCATGAAGGGATATTTTCAAAGCAAATCCATTGCATGTTATTGCAGGAGTTTGCCTGGACCAATGAAGTCACTGCCAGTGAAGTCTTATCTCTTCTATAGCGTTATCTCCCCAGGTTACCTTGACTGGGCAGTGGGCAGCAATATGTCCCTTTTCAGCAATGACCTATTTCACTCTAGTACCTCACAGTCACTCTGCAGCCACTTTATTTGCCTAGAATAATAAAGTAGTTACATGCGCACACACACACACACACACACACACACACACACACACACACACACACACACACACACACACACACACACACACACACACACACACACACACACACACACACACACACACACACACACACACACACACACACACACACACACACTTGATGTCTGAACTTATTTTTTATCTTATGTCTTCAGTACTTCACATGTTAAGGAAAGCTTGGCATACACAGTACAAGCATTTCACTGCCTGCAAGGTTGCCGCTGGCTGTATTTTGCATGAGACAATTCAAACAACTTGAACATTAACGGCTGGGAGCCTCTCTGTCCACTGCGCAGCTCCATTGGAGCCATAATTGGGTTTAAGTGCAGTTCCCATAGACACAATTGTGGTATTGATGGGGACGGGTCGAGTAACAGTAGGAAATCTCTGTTCAGCCTTTATAATAACAATATCTCAAATGGTCTAAGGCTCTGTTTTTAGGGTATGGCCCAGCGCGCGCGCACACGCACACACACACACACACACACACACACACACACACACACACACACACACACACACACACACACACACACACACACACAGAAATACACACACCCCCAGCCACCCACACACCAATGCGCACACATGTACACCCCCCCCCCACACACACACACACACACACACACACACACACACACACACACACACACACACACACACACACACACACACACACACACACACACACACACACACACACACTGCAAACTCCTGTGGCTATGACTGCACATAATGTTCACTCCTCCTGTGCTATGCTGTACCTAGCATCGGTACGAAACATTCAGACGACTTGTCGTGCCAGATTAGTTTGACAGGTGGAGATGGGGACAAAACATGACTGCAGGGACGTGTGATGGAGATGAGGAGATGATCATCAGCCAAGAGGAGAAAATAAAAATCTAGAGGGACCAGTGCGTGGGTGTGTGATAGGAACTCAGTCAACAGCAGATACTGTGCAATGCATGAACGCGGGTTGACTTATTGTCTGAAATCTAGAAGGCGTGGAAATATTTGTGCACATTTCTGCATCCTATTTGACCAATCTCTATACATTTCTCTCTAAACTGTAGCAGTTGATTCTGAACCTTTTTCATTTCGCGGACCCCCGATGTGATTAGATTGGTACCAGACATGAGAATTATTTCTTTTTTTTAAATCTCTGGGACCCCAATATAAGAATATAATGTAATATAATATATTTTTTTCCCTCATGTACGCCTCAGTCATTCTTCAGATTTTTGCAGATGATTAAAGTGCAGAATGTAACCTTTGAGAAAGATAATGTGTCAAATGTTTAAATCTGGAAAAAAAAAATCAAGAAGCTTAGAAAGAGGCTCTAAAAAATGTGTGAAGTTTTTAACACTGATTTACTACCAGCTAAGGGGTGTGAACAATAGGTGCTTAATCCCACCCC